>NC_092711.1:128902643-128970643 GCF_047496885.1 Scyliorhinus torazame | reverse complement strand
TCTGGGACATGGACACTAAAGGACAGGGAATCTGACCTTATTCTGGGGATTACACACAAAAGGACCGGGAATCTGATCTTATTCTGGGGGAAGTACTCTAAAGGACAGGGAAAATGACCTTATTCTGGGGAAAATACATTAAAGGACAGGGAATCTGACATTATTCTGGGACACGGACACTAAAGGACAGGGAATCTAACCTTATTCTGGGACACGGATACTAACGCACTGGGAATCTGACATTATTCTGCGGGAGGTAGAAGAAAGATAGGGAACCTGGCCTTATTCTGGGAGATGGATATGAGAGGACAGGGAATCTGACCTTATTCTGGGACATAGACATTAAAGGACAGGGAATCTGACATTATTCTGGGACATGGACATTAAAGGACAGGGAATCTGACCTTATTCTGCAGATACACACTAAAGGACAGGGAATCTGATGTTATTCTCGCACATGGACACTGAAGGACAGTGAATCGGACCCTATACTGGGGGATTTACATTAAAGGACAGGGAATCTGACCTTATTCTGAGACATGGACACTAAAGGACAGGGAATCTGACCTTATTCTAGGACATGGACACTAAAGGCCTGGGAATCTGACCTGATTCTGGAGTGTGGACACTAAAGGACAGGGAATCTGACCTTATTCTGGGACATGGACACTAAAGGTCTGGTAATCTGACTTTATTCTGGGACATGGACACTAAAGGCCTGGGAATCCGACCTTATTCTGGGAGATGGACACTAAAGGACAGGGAATCTGACCTTATTCTAGGACATGGACACTAAAGGTCAGGGAATCTGACATTATTCTGGGGCATGGATACTAATGGACAGGGAATCTGACCTTATTCTGGGGCATGGACACTAAAGGACAGGGAATCTGACATTATACTGGGGCATGGACACTAAAGGTCAGGTAATCTGACTTTATTCTGGGACATGGACACTAAAGGTCAGGGAATCCACCTTATTCTGGGAGATGGACACTAAAGGACAGGGAATCTGACATTATTCTGGGGCATGGACACTAAAGGACAGGGAATCTGACCTTATTCTGGGACATGGACACTAAAGGACAGGGAATCTGACATTATACTGGGGCATGGACACTAAAGGACAGGGAATCTGACCTTTTTCTGGGAGATGGACACTAAAGGACAGGGAATCTGACCTTATTCTGGGACATGGACACTAAAGGACAGGGAATCTGACATTATACTGGGACATGGACACTAAAGGACAGGGAATCTGACATTATTCTGGGGGATTGACACTAAAGGACAGGGAATCTGACCTTATTCTGGGACATGGACACGAAAGGACAAGGAATCTGACATTATTCTGGGGGACGGACACTAAAGGACAGGGAATCTGATTTTGTTCTGGAGGATGGACACGAAAGAACAGGAATCTGACCTTACTCTGCGACATGGATATTAAAGGACAGGGAATCTGACATTCTGGGGAATATACACTATAGGACAGAGAAACTGACCTTATTCTGGGACATGGATATTAAAGGACAGCAAATCTGACATTATTCTGGGTGATGGACACTAAAGGACAGGGAATCCGGCCGTATTCTGGGTCATGGACACGAAAGGACAGGGAATCTGACATTATTCTGGGGGATGGACACTAAAGGACAGGGAATCTGATTTTGTTCTGGAGGATGGACACGAAAGAACAGGAATCCGACCTTACTCTGCGACATGGACATTAAAGGACAGGGAATCTGACATTCTGGGGGATATACACTATAGGACAGAGAAACTGACCTTATTCGGGGACATGGATATTAAAGGACAGCAAATCTGACCTTATTCTGGGTGATGGACACTAAAGGCAAGGGAATACGACCGTATTCTGGGTCATGGACACGAAAGGACAGGGAATCTGACATTATTCTGGGGGATGAACACTAAAGGACAGGGAATCTGACCTTATTCTGTGACATGGACACTAAAGGACAGGAATCTGACCTTATTCTGGGGGATTTACATTAAAGGACCGGGAATCTGACACTATTCTGGGGGATTTACATTAAAGGACAGGGATTCTGACCTGAATCTGGGGACATACACTAATGGACAGGGAATCTGACCATTTTCTGGGAGGTGGTCATTAAAGGACAGGGAATCTGACCTCAATCTGGGGCTATACACTAAATGACAGCGAGTCTGACCTTATTCTGGGACATGGACACTAAAGGCATGGAATCTGACCTTTTTGTGTGGGATATAAACTAAAAGACAGGGAATCAGACATTATTCTGGGAAATTGACACCAAAGGTCAGGGAATCTGACTTTATTCTGGGACATGGACACTAAAGGCCTGGGAATCCGACCTTATTCTGGGAGATGGACACTAAAGGACAGGGAATCTGACTTATTCTGGAACATGGACACTAAAGGACAGGGAATCTGACATTATACTGGGGCATGGACACTAAAGGACAGGGAATCTGACCTTATTCTGGGAGATGGACACTAAAGGACAGGGAATCTGACCTTATTCTGGGACATGGACACTAAAGGACAGGGAATCTGACATTATACTGGGACATGGACACTAAAGGACAGGGAATCTGTCATTATTCTGGGGGATGGACACTAAAGGACAGGCAATCTGACTTCATTCTGGGTAAATACACCAAAGTACAGGGAATCTGACATTAATCTGGGACATGGACATTATAGGACAGGAATCTGACCTAATTCTTGAGATGGACACTGATGGACAGGTTATCTGACCTCATTCTGGAGATATACACGAAGGACAGGAAATCTGACCTCATTCTGGGACATGGACACTAAAGGAGAGGGAATCTGACCTTATTGTGGGACATGGACACTAAGGGACAGGGAGTCTGACATTGTTCTGAGACATGGACACTAAAGGAGAGGGAATCTGACATTATGGGAGGTGGACATTAAAGGATAAGGAATCTGACCTGATTCTGGGATATGGACACTAAAGGACAGGGAATCTGACATTATTCTGGGGGATGGACACTAAAGGACAGGGAATCTGATTTTGTTCTGGAGGATGGACATGAAAGAACAGGAATCTGACCTTACTCTGCGACATGGACATTAAAGGACAGGGAATCTGACATTCTGGGGGATATACACTATAGGACAGAGAAACTGACCTTATTCTGGGACATGGATATTAAAGGACAGCAAATCTGACCTTATTCTGGGTGATGGACACTAAAGGCAAGGGAATCCGACCGTATTCTGGGTCATGGACACGAAAGGACAGGGAATCTGACATTATTCTGGGGGATGAACACTAAAGGACAGGGAAACTGACCTTATTCTGTGACATGGACACTAAAGGACAGGAATCTGACCTTATTCTGGGGGATTTACATTAAAGGACCGGGAATCTGACACTATTCTGGGGGATTTACATTAAAGGACAGGGATTCTGATCTGAATCTGGGGACATACACTAAAGGACAGGGAATCTGACCATTTTCTGGGAGGTGGTCATTAAAGGACAGGGAATCTGACCTTATTCTGGGGATATACACTAAATGACAGCGAGTCTGACCTTATTCTGGGACATGGACACTAAAGGCATGGAATCTGACCTTTTTGTGTGGGATATAAACTAAAAGACAGGGAATCAGACATTATTCTGGGAAATTGACACCAAAGGTCAGGTAATCTGACTTTATTCTGGGACATGGACACTAAAGGCCTGGGAATCCGACCTTATTCTGGGAGATGGACACTAAAGGACAGGGAATCTGACCTTATTCTAAGACATGGACACTCAAGGTCAGGGAATCTGACATTATTCTGGGTCATGGATACTAATGGACAGGGAATCTGACCTTATTCTGGGGCATGGACACTAAAGGACAGGGAATCTTACATTATACTTGGACATGGACACTAAAGGTCAGGTAATCTGACTTTATTCTGGGACATGGACACTAAAGGTCAGGGAATCCGACCTTATTCTGGGAGATGGACACTAAAGGACAGGGAATCTGACATTATTCTGGGGCATGGACACTAAAGGACAGGGAATCTGACTTATTCTGGGACATGGACACTAAAGGACAGGGAATCTGACATTATACTGGGGCATGGACACTAAAGGACAGGGAATCTGACCTTATTCTGGGAGATGGACACTAAAGGACAGGGAATCTGACCTTATTCTGGGACATGGACACTAAAGGACAGGGAATCTGACATTATACTGGGACATAGACACTAAAGGACAGGGAATCTGACCTTATTCTGGGGGATTTACATTAAAGGACCGGGAATCTGACACTATTCTGGGGGATTTACATTAAAGGACAGGGAATCTGACCTTATTTTGGGACATGGACACTAAAGGAGAGGGAATCTGACCTTATTGTGGGACATGGACACTAAGGGACAGGGAGTCTGACATTATTCTGAGACATGGACACTAAAGGAGAGGGAATCTGACATTATGGGAGGTGGACATTAAAGGACAAGGAATCTGACCTGATTCTGGGATATGGACACTAAAGGACAGGGAATCTGACATTATTCTGGGGGATGGACACTGAAGGACAGGGAATCTGACTTTATTCTGGATATATACACCAAAGTACAGGGAATCTGACATTAATCTGGGACATGGACATTATAGGACAGGAATCTGACCTTATTCTTGAGATGGACACTGATGGACAGGGTGTCTGACCTTATTCTGGAGATATACACGAAGGACAGGAAATCTGACCTCATTCTGGGACATCGACACTAAAGGACAGGGAATCTGACCTTATTCTGGGACATGGACACTAAAGGACAGGGAATCTGACCTTATTCTGGGGATTACACACAAAAGGACCGGGAATCTGATCTTATTCTGGGGGAAGTACTCTAAAGGACAGGGAAAATGACCTTATTCTGGGGAAAATACATTAAAGGACAGGGAATCTGACATTATTCTGGGACACGGACACTAAAGGACAGGGAATCTAACCTTATTCTGGGACACGGATACTAACGCACTGGGAATCTGACATTATTCTGCGGGAGGTAGAAGAAAGATAGGGAACCTGGCCTTATTCTGGGAGATGGATATGAGAGGACAGGGAATCTGACCTTATTCTGGGACATAGACATTAAAGGACAGGGAATCTGACATTATTCTGGGACATGGACATTAAAGGACAGGGAATCTGACCTTATTCTGCAGATACACACTAAAGGACAGGGAATCTGATGTTATTCTCGGACATGGACACTGAAGGACAGTGAATCGGACCCTATACTGGGGGATTTACATTAAAGGACAGGGAATCTGACCTTATTCTGAGACATGGACACTAAAGGACAGGGAATCTGACCTTATTCTAGGACATGGACACTAAAGGCCTGGGAATCTGACCTGATTCTGGAGTGTGGACACTAAAGGACAGGGAATCTGACCTTATTCTGGGACATGGACACGAAAGGACAGGGAATCTGACATTATACTGGGACATGGACACTAAAGGACAGGGAATCTGTCATTATTCTGGGGGATGGACACTAAAGGACAGGCAATCTGACTTCATTCTGGGTAAATACACCAAAGTACAGGGAATCTGACATTAATCTGGGACATGGACACTAAAGGCCTGGGAATCTGACCTGATTCTGGAGTGTGGACACTAAAGGACAGGGAATCTGACCTTATTCTGGGACATGGACACTAAAGGTCTGGTAATCTGACTTTATTCTGGGACATGGACACTAAAGGCCTGGGAATCCGACCTTATTCTGGGAGATGGACACTAAAGGACAGGGAATCTGACCTTATTCTAGGACATGGACACTAAAGGTCAGGGAATCTGACATTATTCTGGGGCATGGATACTAATGGACAGGGAATCTGACCTTATTCTGGGGCATGGACACTAAAGGACAGGGAATCTGACATTATACTGGGGCATGGACACTAAAGGTCAGGTAATCTGACTTTATTCTGGGACATGGACACTAAAGGTCAGGGAATCCACCTTATTCTGGGAGATGGACACTAAAGGACAGGGAATCTGACATTATTCTGGGGCATGGACACTAAAGGACAGGGAATCTGACCTTATTCTGGGACATGGACACTAAAGGACAGGGAATCTGACATTATACTGGGGCATGGACACTAAAGGACAGGGAATCTGACCTTTTTCTGGGAGATGGACACTAAAGGACAGGGAATCTGACCTTATTCTGGGACATGGACACTAAAGGACAGGGAATCTGACATTATACTGGGACATGGACACTAAAGGACAGGGAATCTGACATTATTCTGGGGGATTGACACTAAAGGACAGGGAATCTGACCTTATTCTGGGACATGGACACGAAAGGACAAGGAATCTGACATTATTCTGGGGGACGGACACTAAAGGACAGGGAATCTGATTTTGTTCTGGAGGATGGACACGAAAGAACAGGAATCTGACCTTACTCTGCGACATGGATATTAAAGGACAGGGAATCTGACATTCTGGGGAATATACACTATAGGACAGAGAAACTGACCTTATTCTGGGACATGGATATTAAAGGACAGCAAATCTGACATTATTCTGGGTGATGGACACTAAAGGACAGGGAATCCGGCCGTATTCTGGGTCATGGACACGAAAGGACAGGGAATCTGACATTATTCTGGGGGATGGACACTAAAGGACAGGGAATCTGATTTTGTTCTGGAGGATGGACACGAAAGAACAGGAATCCGACCTTACTCTGCGACATGGACATTAAAGGACAGGGAATCTGACATTCTGGGGGATATACACTATAGGACAGAGAAACTGACCTTATTCGGGGACATGGATATTAAAGGACAGCAAATCTGACCTTATTCTGGGTGATGGACACTAAAGGCAAGGGAATCCGACCGTATTCTGGGTCATGGACACGAAAGGACAGGGAATCTGACATTATTCTGGGGGATGAACACTAAAGGACAGGGAATCTGACCTTATTCTGTGACATGGACACTAAAGGACAGGAATCTGACCTTATTCTGGGGGATTTACATTAAAGGACCGGGAATCTGACACTATTCTGGGGGATTTACATTAAAGGACAGGGATTCTGACCTGAATCTGGGGACATACACTAATGGACAGGGAATCTGACCATTTTCTGGGAGGTGGTCATTAAAGGACAGGGAATCTGACCTCAATCTGGGGCTATACACTAAATGACAGCGAGTCTGACCTTATTCTGGGACATGGACACTAAAGGCATGGAATCTGACCTTTTTGTGTGGGATATAAACTAAAAGACAGGGAATCAGACATTATTCTGGGAAATTGACACCAAAGGTCAGGGAATCTGACTTTATTCTGGGACATGGACACTAAAGGCCTGGGAATCCGACCTTATTCTGGGAGATGGACACTAAAGGACAGGGAATCTGACTTATTCTGGAACATGGACACTAAAGGACAGGGAATCTGACATTATACTGGGGCATGGACACTAAAGGACAGGGAATCTGACCTTATTCTGGGAGATGGACACTAAAGGACAGGGAATCTGACCTTATTCTGGGACATGGACACTAAAGGACAGGGAATCTGACATTATACTGGGACATGGACACTAAAGGACAGGGAATCTGTCATTATTCTGGGGGATGGACACTAAAGGACAGGCAATCTGACTTCATTCTGGGTAAATACACCAAAGTACAGGGAATCTGACATTAATCTGGGACATGGACATTATAGGACAGGAATCTGACCTAATTCTTGAGATGGACACTGATGGACAGGTTATCTGACCTCATTCTGGAGATATACACGAAGGACAGGAAATCTGACCTCATTCTGGGACATGGACACTAAAGGAGAGGGAATCTGACCTTATTGTGGGACATGGACACTAAGGGACAGGGAGTCTGACATTGTTCTGAGACATGGACACTAAAGGAGAGGGAATCTGACATTATGGGAGGTGGACATTAAAGGATAAGGAATCTGACCTGATTCTGGGATATGGACACTAAAGGACAGGGAATCTGACATTATTCTGGGGGATGGACACTAAAGGACAGGGAATCTGATTTTGTTCTGGAGGATGGACATGAAAGAACAGGAATCTGACCTTACTCTGCGACATGGACATTAAAGGACAGGGAATCTGACATTCTGGGGGATATACACTATAGGACAGAGAAACTGACCTTATTCTGGGACATGGATATTAAAGGACAGCAAATCTGACCTTATTCTGGGTGATGGACACTAAAGGCAAGGGAATCCGACCGTATTCTGGGTCATGGACACGAAAGGACAGGGAATCTGACATTATTCTGGGGGATGAACACTAAAGGACAGGGAAACTGACCTTATTCTGTGACATGGACACTAAAGGACAGGAATCTGACCTTATTCTGGGGGATTTACATTAAAGGACCGGGAATCTGACACTATTCTGGGGGATTTACATTAAAGGACAGGGATTCTGATCTGAATCTGGGGACATACACTAAAGGACAGGGAATCTGACCATTTTCTGGGAGGTGGTCATTAAAGGACAGGGAATCTGACCTTATTCTGGGGATATACACTAAATGACAGCGAGTCTGACCTTATTCTGGGACATGGACACTAAAGGCATGGAATCTGACCTTTTTGTGTGGGATATAAACTAAAAGACAGGGAATCAGACATTATTCTGGGAAATTGACACCAAAGGTCAGGTAATCTGACTTTATTCTGGGACATGGACACTAAAGGCCTGGGAATCCGACCTTATTCTGGGAGATGGACACTAAAGGACAGGGAATCTGACCTTATTCTAAGACATGGACACTCAAGGTCAGGGAATCTGACATTATTCTGGGTCATGGATACTAATGGACAGGGAATCTGACCTTATTCTGGGGCATGGACACTAAAGGACAGGGAATCTTACATTATACTTGGACATGGACACTAAAGGTCAGGTAATCTGACTTTATTCTGGGACATGGACACTAAAGGTCAGGGAATCCGACCTTATTCTGGGAGATGGACACTAAAGGACAGGGAATCTGACATTATTCTGGGGCATGGACACTAAAGGACAGGGAATCTGACTTATTCTGGGACATGGACACTAAAGGACAGGGAATCTGACATTATACTGGGGCATGGACACTAAAGGACAGGGAATCTGACCTTATTCTGGGAGATGGACACTAAAGGACAGGGAATCTGACCTTATTCTGGGACATGGACACTAAAGGACAGGGAATCTGACATTATACTGGGACATAGACACTAAAGGACAGGGAATCTGACCTTATTCTGGGGGATTTACATTAAAGGACCGGGAATCTGACACTATTCTGGGGGATTTACATTAAAGGACAGGGAATCTGACCTTATTCTGGGACATGGACACTAAAGGACAGGAATCTGACCTTATTCTGGGGGATTTACATTAAAGGACCGGGAATCTGACACTATTCTGGGGGATTTACATTAAAGGACAGGGATTCTGACCTGAATCTGGGGACATACACTAAAGGACAGGGAATCTGACCATTTTCTGGGAGGTGGTCATTAAAGGACAGGGAATCTGACCTCAATCCGGGGATATACACTAAATGACAGCGAGTCTGACCTTATTCTGGGACATGGACACTAAAGGCATGGAATCTGACCTTTTTGTGTGGGATATAAACTAAAAGACAGGGAATCAGACATTATTCTGGGAAATTGACACCAAAGGTCAGGTAATCTGACTTTATTCTGGGACATGGACACTAAAGGCCTGGGAATCCGACCTTATTCTGGGAGATGGACACTAAAGGACAGGGAATCTGACCTTATTCTAGGACATGGACACTAAAGGTCAGGGAATCTGACATTATTCTGGGTCATGGATACTAATGGACAGGGAATCTGACCTTATTCTGGGGCATGGACACTAAAGGATAGGGAATCTGACATTATACCGGGGCATGGACACTAAAGGTCAGGTAATCTGACTTTATTCTGGGACATGGACACTAAAGGTCAGGGAATCCAACCGTATTCTGGGAGATGGACACTAAAGGACAGGGAATCTGACATTATTCTGGGGCATGGACACTAAAGGACAGGGAATCTGACTTATTCTGGGACATGGACACTAAAGGACAGGGAATCTGACATTATACTGGGGCATGGACACTAAAGGACAGGGAATCTGACCTTATTCTGGGAGATGGACACTAAAGGACAGGGAATCTGACCTTATTCTGGGACATGGACACTAAAGGACAGGGAATCTGACATTATTCTGGGACAAGGACACTAAAGGACAGGGAATCTGACCTTATTCTGGGACATGGACACTAAAGGTCAGGGAATCTGACCTTTTTGTGTGGGATATAAACTAAAAGACAGGGAATCAGACATTATTCTGGGAAATTGACACCAAAGGTCAGGTAATCTGACTTTATTCTGGGACATGGACACTAAAGGCCTGGGAATCCGACCTTATTCTGGGAGATGGACACTAAAGGACAGGGAATCTGACCTTATTCTAGGACATGGACACTAAAGGTCAGGGAATCTGACATTATTCTGGGGCATGGACACTAATGGACAGGGAATCTGACCTTATTCTGGGGCATGGACACTAAAGGACAGGGAATCTGACATTATACTGGGGCATGGACACTAAAGGTCAGGTAATCTGACTTTATTCTGGGACATGGACACTAAAGGTCAGGGAATCCGACCTTATTCTGGGAGATGGACACTAAAGGACAGGGAATCTGACATTATTCTGGGGCATGGACACTAAAGGACAGGGAATCTGACTTATTCTGGGACATGGACACTAAAGGACAGGGAATCTGTCATTATTCTGGGGGATGGACACTAAAGGACAGTCAATCTGACTTCATTCTGGGTAAATACACCAAAGTACAGGGAATCTGACATTAATCTGGGACATGGACATTATAGGACAGGAATCTGACCTAATTCTTGAGATGGACACTGATGGACAGGGTATCTGACCTCATTCTGGAGATATACACGAAGGACAGGAAATCTGACCTCATTCTGGGACATGGACACTAAAGGAGAGGGAATCTGACCTTATTGTGGGACATGGACACTAAGGGACAGGGAGTCTGACATTATTCTGAGACATGGACACTAAAGGAGAGGGAATCTGACATTATGGGAGGTGGACATTAAAGGACAAGGAATCTGACCTGATTCTGGGATATGGACACTAAAGGACAGGGAATCTGACATTATTCTGGGGGATGGACACTGAAGGACAGGGAATCTGACTTTATTCTGGATATATACACCAAAGTACAGGGAATCTGACATTAATCTGGGACATGGACATTATAGGACAGGAATCTGACCTTATTCTTGAGATGGACACTGATGGACAGGGTGTCTGACCTTATTCTGGAGATATACACGAAGGACAGGAAATCTGACCTCATTCTGGGACATCGACACTAAAGGACAGGGAATCTGACCTTATTCTGGGACATGGACACTAAAGGACAGGGAATCTGACCTTATTCTGGGGATTACACACAAAAGGGCCGGGAATCTGATCTTATTCTGGGGGAAGTACTCTAAAGGACAGGGAATATGACCTTATTCTGGGGAAAATACATTAAAGGACAGGGAATCTGACATTAATCAGAGACACGGACACTAAAGGACAGGGAATCTAACCTTATTCTGGGACACGGATACTAACGCACAGGGAATCTGACATTATTCTGCGGGAGGTAGAAGAAAGATAGGGAACCTGGCCTTATTCTGGGAGATGGATATGAGAGGACAGGGAATCTGACCTTATTCTGGGACATAGACATTAAAGGACAGGGAATCTGACATTATTCTGGGACATGGACATTAAAGGACAGGGAATCTGACCTTATTCTGCAGATACACACTAAAGGACAGGGAATCTGACCTTATTCTGCAGATACACACTAAAGGACAGGGAATCTGATGTTATTCTCGGACATGGACACTAAAGGACAGGGAATCTTACCTTCTTCTGGGGCATGGACACTAAAGGACAGGGAATCTGACATTGTACTGGGGCATGGAGACTAAAGGACAGGGAATCTGACCTTATTCTGGGGAAATTACATTAAAGAACAGGGAAGCTGAGATTATTCTGGGACACGGACACTAAAGGACAGGGAATCTAACCTTCTCTGGGACACGGATACTAACGCACAGGGAATCTGACATTATTCTGCGGGAGGTAGAAGAAAGATAGGGAACCTGACCTTATTCTGGGAGATGGATATGAGAGGACAGGGAATCTGACCTTATTCTGGGACATGGACATTAAAGGACAGGGAATCTGACATTATTCTGGGACATGGACATTAAAGGACAGGGAATCTGACCTTATTCTGGAGATACACACTAAAGGACAGGGAATCTGACCTTATTCTGGGGATACACACTAAAGGACAGGGAATCTGACCTCTTCTGTGGGATTAACTCGAAAGGACAGGGAATCTGACCTTATTCTGCGACATGGACACTAAAGGCCAGGGAATCTGATCTTATTCTGGGGGATTTACACTAAAGGACAGGGAATCTGACCTTTTTCTGGGAGATGGTCATTAAAGGACAGGGAATCTGACCTCAATCTGGGGATATACACTACATAACAGCAAATCTGACCTTATTCTGCGACATGGACACTAAAGGCCAGGGAATCTGATCTTATTCTGGGGGATTTACACTAAAGGACAGGGAATCTGACCTTTTTCTGGGAGATGGTCATTAAAGGACAGGGAATCTGACCTCAATCTGGGGATATACACTACATAACAGCGAATCTGACCTTATTCTGGGACATGGACTCTAAAGGCATGGAATCTGACCTTTTTGTGTGGGATATAAACTAAAGGACAGGGAATCAGACATTATTCTGGGAAATCAACACCAAAGGTCAGGGAATCTGATTTTATTCTGGGACATGGACACTAAAGGACAAGAAATCTAACCTGATTCTGGAGTGTGGATATTAAAGGACAGGGTACCTGATCTTATTAAGGGGCATGGACACGAAAGGACAGGGAATCTGACCTTTTTCTGGGGGATAGACACTAAAGGACAGGGAATCTGATTTTGTTCTGGAGGATGGACACGAAAGAACAGGAATCTGACCTTACTCTGCGACATGGACACGAAAGGACAGGGAATCTGACACTATTCTGGGGGATGAACACTAAAGGACAGGGAATCTGACCTTATTCTGGGACATGGATACTAAAGGACAGGAATCTGACCTTATTCTGGGGGATTTACATTAAAGGACCGGGAATCTGACACTATTCTGGGGGATTTACATTAAAGGACAGGGAATCTGACCTGAATCTGGGGACATACACTAAAGGACAGGGAATCTGACCATTTTCTGGGAGGTGGTCATTAAAGGACAGGGAATCTGACATCAATCTGGGGATATACACTAAATGACAGCGAGTCTGACCTTATTCTGGGACATGGACACTAAAGGCATGGAATCTGACCTTTTTGTGTGGGATATAAACTAAAAGACAGGGAATCAGACATTATTCTGGGAAATTGACACCAAAGGTCAGGTAATTTGACTTTATTCTGGGACATGGACACTAAAGGCCTGGGAATCCGACCTTATTCTGGGAGATGGACACTAAAGGACAGGGAATCTGACCTTATTCTAGGACATGGACACTAAAGGTCAGGGAATCTGACATTATTCTGGGGCATGGACACTAATGGACAGGGAATCTGACCTTATTCTGGGGCATGGACACTAAAGGACAGGGAATCTGACATTATACTGGGGCATGGACACTAAAGGTCAGGGAATCTGACTTTATTCTGGGATATGGACACTAAAGGTCAGGGAATCCGACCTTATTCTGGGAGATGGACACTGAAGGACAGGGAATCTGACATTATTCTGGGGCATGGACACTAAAGGACAGGGAATCTGACCTTATTCTAGGACATGGACACTAAAGGACAGGAATCTGACCTTATTCTGGGGGATTTACATTAAAGGACCGGGAATCTGACACTATTCTGGGGGATTTACATTAAAGGTTAGGGAATCTGACCTGAATCTGGGGACATACACTAAAGGACAGGGAATCTGACCATTTTCTGGGAGGTGGTCATTAAAGGACAGGGAATCTGACATCAATCTGGGGATATACACTAAATAACAGCGAGTCTGACCTTATTCTGTGACATGGACACTAAAGGCATGGAATCTGCCCTTTTTCTGTGGGATATAAACTAAAAGACAGGGAATCAGACATTATTCTGGGAAATTGACACCAAAGGTCAGGTAATCTGACTTTATTCTGGGACATGGACACTAAAGGCCTGGGAATCCGACCTTATTCTGGGAGATGGACACTAAAGGACAGGGAATCTGACCTTATTCTAGGACATGGACACTAAAGGTCAGGGAATCTGACATTATTCTGGGGCATGGACACTAATGGACAGGGAATCTGACCTTATTCTGGGGCATGGACACTAAAGGACAGGGAATCTGACATTATTCTAGGACATGGACACTAAAGGTCAGGGAATCTGACATTATTCTGGGGCATGGACACTAATGGACAGGGAATCTGACCTTATTCTGGGGCATGGACACTAAAGGACAGGGAATCTGACTTTATTCTGGGACATGGACACTAAAGGTCAGGGAATCCGACCTTATTCTGGGAGATGGACACTAAAGGACAGGGAATCTGACATTATTCTGGGGCATGGACACTAAAGGACAGGGAATCTGACCTTATTCTGGGACATGGACACTAATGGACAGGGAATCTGACATTATACTGGGGCATGGACACTAAAGGACAGGGAATCTGACCTTATTCTGGGACAAGGACACTAAAGGACAGTGAATCTGACATTATACTGGGGCATGGACACTAAAGGACAGGGAATCTGACCTTATTCTGGGAGATGGACACTAATGGACAGGGAAGCTGACCTTATTCTGGGGCATGGACACTAAAGGACAGGGAATCTGACATTATACTGGGGCATGGACACTAAAGGACAGGGAATCTGACATTATACTGGGGCATGGACACTAAAGGACAGGGTATCTGACCTTTTTCTGGGACGTGGACACTAAAGGATAGGGAATCTTACCTTCTTCTGGGGCATGGACACTAAAGGACAGGGAATCTGACATTGTACTGGGGCATGGAGACTAAAGGACAGGGAATCTGACCTTATTCTGGGGAAATTACATTAAAGAACAGGGAAGCTGAGATTATTCTGGGACACGGACACTAAAGGACAGGGAATCTAACCTTCTCTGGGACACGGATACTAACGCACAGGGAATCTGACATTATTCTGCGGGAGGTAGAAGAAAGATAGGGAACCTGACCTTATTCTGGGAGATGGATATGAGAGGACAGGGAATCTGACCTTATTCTGGGACATGGACATTAAAGGACAGGGAATCTGACATTATTCTGGGACATGGACATTAAAGGACAGGGAATCTGACCTTATTCTGGAGATACACACTAAAGGACAGGGAATCTGACCTTATTCTGGGGATACACACTAAAGGACAGGGAATCTGACCTCTTCTGTGGGATTAACTCGAAAGGACAGGGAATCTGACCTTATTCTGCGACATGGACACTAAAGGCCAGGGAATCTGATCTTATTCTGGGGGATTTACACTTAAGGACAGGGAATCTGACCTTTTTCTGGGAGATGGTCATTAAAGGACAGGGAATCTGACCTCAATCTGGGGATATACACTACATAACAGCGAATCTGACCTTATTCTGCGACATGGACACTAAAGGCCAGGGAATCTGATCTTATTCTGGGGGATTTACACTAAAGGACAGGGAATCTTACCTTTTTCTGGGAGATGGTCATTAAAGGACAGGGAATCTGACCTCAATCTGGGGATATACACTACATAACAGCGAATCTGACCTTATTCTGGGACATGGACTCTAAAGGCATGGAATCTGACCTTTTTGTGTGGGATATAAACTAAAGGACAGGGAATCAGACATTATTCTGGGAAATCAACACCAAAGGTCAGGGAATCTGATTTTATTCTGGGACATGGACACTAAAGGACAAGAAATCTAACCTGATTCTGGAGTATGGATATTAAAGGACAGGGTACCTGATCTTATTAAGGGGCATGGACACGAAAGGACAGGGAATCTGACCTTTTTCTGGGGGATAGACACTAAAGGACAGGGAATCTGATTTTGTTCTGGAGGATGGACACGAAAGAACAGGAATCTGACCTTACTCTGCGACATGGACATTAAAGGACAGGGAATCTGACATTCTGGGGGATATACACTATAGGACAGAGAATCTGACCTTATTCTGGGACATGGATATTAAAGGACAGCAAATCTGACCTTATTCTGGGTGATGGACACTACAGGCAAGGGAATCCGACCGTATTCTGGGTCATGGACACGAAAGGACAGGGAATCTGACACTATTCTGGGGGATGAACACTAAAGGACAGGGAATCTGACCTTATTCTGGGACATGGATACTAAAGGACAGGAATCTGACCTTATTCTGGGGGATTTACATTAAAGGACCGGGAATCTGACACTATTCTGGGGGATTTACATTAAAGGACAGGGAATCTGACCTGAATCTGGGGACATACACTAAAGGACAGGGAATCTGACCATTTTCTGGGAGGTGGTCATTAAAGGACAGGGAATCTGACATCAATCTGGGGATATACACTAAATGACAGCGAGTCTGACCTTATTCTGGGACATGGACACTAAAGGCATGGAATCTGACCTTTTTGTGTGGGATATAAACTAAAAGACAGGGAATCAGACATTATTCTGGGAAATTGACACCAAAGTTCAGGTAATTTGACTTTATTCTGGGACATGGACACTAAAGGCCTGGGAATCCGACCTTATTCTGGGAGATGGACACTAAAGGACAGGGAATCTGACCTTATTCTAGGACATGGACACTAAAGGTCAGGGAATCTGACATTATTCTGGGGCATGGACACTAATGGACAGGGAATCTGACCTTATTCTGGGGCATGGACACTAAAGGACAGGGAATCTGACATTATACTGGGGCATGGACACTAAAGGTCAGGGAATCTGACTTTATTCTGGGATATGGACACTAAAGGTCAGGGAATCCGACCTTATTCTGGGAGATGGACACTGAAGGACAGGGAATCTGACATTATTCTGGGGCATGGACACTAAAGGACAGGGAATCTGACCTTATTCTAGGACATGGACACTAAAGGACAGGAATCTGACCTTATTCTGGGGGATTTACATTAAAGGACCGGGAATCTGACACTATTCTGGGGGATTTACATTAAAGGTTAGGGAATCTGACCTGAATCTGGGGACTTACACTAAAGGACAGGGAATCTGACCATTTTCTGGGAGGTGGTCATTAAAGGACAGGGAATCTGACATCAATCTGGGGATATACACTAAATAACAGCGAGTCTGACCTTATTCTGTGACATGGACACTAAAGGCATGGAATCTGACCTTTTTCTGTGGGATATAAACTAAAAGACAGGGAATCAGACATTATTCTGGGAAATTGACACCAAAGGTCAGGTAATCTGACTTTATTCTGGGACATGGACACTAAAGGCCTGGGAATCCGACCTTATTCTGGGAGATGGACACTAAAGGACAGGGAATCTGACCTTATTCTAGGACATGGACACTAAAGGTCAGGGAATCTGACATTATTCTGGGGCATGGACACTAATGGACAGGGAATCTGACCTTATTCTGGGGCATGGACACTAAAGGACAGGGAATCTGACATTATTCTAGGACATGGACACTAAAGGTCAGGGAATCTGACATTATTCTGGGGCATGGACACTAATGGACAGGGAATCTGACCTTATTCTGGGGCATGGACACTAAAGGACAGGGAATCTGACTTTATTCTGGGACATGGACACTAAAGGTCAGGGAATCCGACCTTATTCTGGGAGATGGACACTAAAGGACAGGGAATCTGACATTATTCTGGGGCATGGACACTAAAGGACAGGGAATCTGACCTTATTCTGGGACATGGACACTAATGGACAGGGAATCTGACATTATACTGGGGCATGGACACTAAAGGACAGGGAATCTGACCTTATTCTGGGACAAGGACACTAAAGGACAGTGAATCTGACATTATACTGGGGCATGGACACTAAAGGACAGGGAATCTGACCTTATTCTGGGAGATGGACACTAATGGACAGGGAAGCTGACCTTATTCTGGGGCATGGACACTAAAGGACAGGGAATCTGACATTATACTGGGGCATGGACACTAAAGGACAGGGAATCTGACATTATACTGGGGCATGGACACTAAAGGACAGGGTATCTGACCTTTTTCTGGGACGTGGACACTAAAGGACAGGGAATCTTACCTTCTTCTGGGGCATGGACACTAAAGGACAGGGAATCTGACATTGTACTGGGGCATGGAGACTAATGGACAGGGAATCTGACCTTATTCTGGGGAAATTACATTAAAGAACAGGGAAGCTGAGATTATTCTGGGACACGGACACTAAAGGACAGGGAATCTAACCTTCTCTGGGACACGGATACTAACGCACAGGGAATCTGACATTATTCTGCGGGAGGTAGAAGAAAGATAGGGAACCTGACCTTATTCTGGGAGATGGATATGAGAGGACAGGGAATCTGACCTTATTCTGGGACATGGACATTAAAGGACAGGGAATCTGACATTATTCTGGGACATGGACATTAAAGGACAGGGAATCTGACCTTATTCTGGAGATACACACTAAAGGACAGGGAATCTGACCTTATTCTGGGGATACACACTAAAGGACAGGGAATCTGACCTCTTCTGTGGGATTAACTCGAAAGGACAGGGAATCTGACCTTATTCTGCGACATGGACACTAAAGGCCAGGGAATCTGATCTTATTCTGGGGGATTTACACTTAAGGACAGGGAATCTGACCTTTTTCTGGGAGATGGTCATTAAAGGACAGGGAATCTGACCTCAATCTGGGGATATACACTACATAACAGCGAATCTGACCTTATTCTGCGACATGGACACTAAAGGCCAGGGAATCTGATCTTATTCTGGGGGATTTACACTAAAGGACAGGGAATCTGACCTTTTTCTGGGAGATGGTCATTAAAGGACAGGGAATCTGACCTCAATCTGGGGATATACACTACATAACAGCGAATCTGACCTTATTCTGGGACATGGACTCTAAAGGCATGGAATCTGACCTTTTTGTGTGGGATATAAACTAAAGGACAGGGAATCAGACATTATTCTGGGAAATCAACACCAAAGGTCAGGGAATCTGATTTTATTCTGGGACATGGACACTAAAGGACAAGAAATCTAACCTGATTCTGGAGTATGGATATTAAAGGACAGGGTACCTGATCTTATTAAGGGGCATGGACACGAAAGGACAGGGAATCTGACCTTTTTCTGGGGGATAGACACTAAAGGACAGGGAATCTGATTTTGTTCTGGAGGATGGACACGAAAGAACAGGAATCTGACCTTACTCTGCGACATGGACATTAAAGGACAGGGAATCTGACATTCTGGGGGATATACACTATAGGACAGAGAATCTGACCTTATTCTGGGACATGGATATTAAAGGACAGCAAATCTGACCTTATTCTGGGTGATGGACACTACAGGCAAGGGAATCCGACCGTATTCTGGGTCATGGACACGAAAGGACAGGGAATCTGACACTATTCTGGGGGATGAACACTAAAGGACAGGGAATCTGACCTTATTCTGGGACATGGATACTAAAGGACAGGAATCTGACCTTATTCTGGGGGATTTACATTAAAGGACCGGGAATCTGACACTATTCTGGGGGATTTACATTAAAGGACAGGGAATCTGACCTGAATCTGGGGACATACACTAAAGGACAGGGAATCTGACCATTTTCTGGGAGGTGGTCATTAAAGGACAGGGAATCTGACATCAATCTGGGGATATACACTAAATGACAGCGAGTCTGACCTTATTCTGGGACATGGACACTAAAGGCATGGAATCTGACCTTTTTGTGTGGGATATAAACTAAAAGACAGGGAATCAGACATTATTCTGGGAAATTGACACCAAAGTTCAGGTAATTTGACTTTATTCTGGGACATGGACACTAAAGGCCTGGGAATCCGACCTTATTCTGGGAGATGGACACTAAAGGACAGGGAATCTGACCTTATTCTAGGACATGGACACTAAAGGTCAGGGAATCTGACATTATTCTGGGGCATGGACACTAATGGGCAGGGAATCTGACATTATACTGGGGCAAGGACACTAAAGGTCTGCGAATCTGACTTTATTCTGGGAAATGGACACTAAAGGTCAGGGAATCCGACCTTATTCTGGGAGATGGACACTGAAGGACAGGGAATCTGACATTATTCTGGGGCATGGACACTAAAGGACAGGGAATCTGACCTTATTCTGGGACATGGACACTAAAGGACAGGAATCTGACCTTATTCTGGGGGATTTACATTAAAGGACCGGGAATCTGACACTATTCTGGGGGATTTACATTAAAGGTTAGGGAATCTGACCTGAATCTGGGGACATACACTAAAGGACAGGGAATCTGACCATTTTCTGGGAGGTGGTCATTAAAGGACAGGGAATCTGACATCAATCTGGGGATATACACTAAATAACAGCGAGTCTGACCTTATTCTGGGACATGGACACTAAAGGCATGGAATCTGACCTTTTTGTGTGGGATATAAACTAAAAGACAGGGAATCAGACATTATTCTGGGAAATTGACACCAAAGGTCAGGTAATCTGACTTTATTCTGGGACATGGACACTAAAGGCCTGGGAATCCGACCTTATTCTGGGAGATGGACACTAAAGGACAGGGAATCTGACCTTATTCTAGGACATGGACACTAAAGGTCAGGGAATCTGACATTATTCTGGGGCATGGACACTAATGGACAGGGAATCTGACCTTATTCTGGGGCATGGACACTAAAGGACAGGGAATCTGACATTATACTGGGGCATGGACACTAAAGGTCAGGGAATCTGACTTTATTCTGGGACATGGACACTAAAGGTCAGGGAATCCGACCTTATTCTGGGAGATGGACACTAAAGGACAGGGAATCTGACATTATTCTGGGGCATGGACACTAAAGGACAGGGAATCTGACCTTATTCTGGGACATGGACACTAATGGACAGGGAATCTGACATTATACTGGGGCATGGACACTAAAGGACAGGGAATCTGACCTTATTCTGGGAGATGGACACTAAAGGACAGGGAATCTGACCTTATTCTGGGACAAGGACACTAAAGGACAGGGAATCTGACATTATACTGGGGCATGGACACTAAAGGACAGGGAATCTGACATTATACTGGGGCATGGACACTAAAGGACAGGGTATCTGACCTTATTCTCGGGGAGTTATACTAAAGGACAGGGAATCTGTCCTTATTCTGAGGGATTGACACGAAAGGACAGGGAATCTGATGTTATTCTCGGACATGGACACTAAAGGCCTGGGAATCTGACCTGATTCTGGAGTGTGGATATTAATGGACAGGGAATCTGGCCTTATTCAGGGACATAGACACCAACGCACAGGGAATCTGATATTATTCTGCGGGATGGAGACTAAAGGACAGGGAATCCGACCTTATTCTGGGAGATGGACACTAATGGACAGGGAATCTGACCTTTTTCTGGGACATGGACTCTAAAGGACAGGAATCTGACCTTATTCTGGGGCATGGACACTAAAGGACAGGGAATCTGACCTTATTCTGGGAGATGGACACTAAAGGACAGGGAATCTGACCTTATTCTGGGGCATGGACACTAAATGACAGGGAATCTGACATTATACTGGGGCATGGACACTAAAGGACAGGGAATCTGACATTATGCTGGGGCATGGACACTAAAGGACAGGGTATCTGACCTTATTCTCGGGGAGTTATACTAAAGGACAGGGAATCTGACCTTATTCTGAGGGATTGACACGAAAGGACAGGGAATCTGATGTTATTCTCGGACATGGACACTGAAGGACAGTGAATCGGACCCTATACTGGGGGATTTACATTAAAGGACAGGGAATCTGACCTTATTCTGAGACATGGACACTAAAGGAGAGGGAATCTGACCTTATTCTAGGACATGGACACTAAAGGCCTGGGAATCTGACCTGATTCTGGAGTGTGGATACTAAAGGACAGGGAATCTGGCCTTATTCAGGGACATAGACACTAACGCACAGGGAATCTGATATTATTCTGCGGGATGGAGACTAAAGGACAGGGAATCTGACCTTATTCAGGGAGATGGACACGAACGGACAGGGAATCTGACTTTTTTCTGGGACATGGGCTCTAAAGGACGGGGAATCTGACCTTTTTCTGGGACTTGGACACTAAAGGACAGGGAATCTGACCTTATTCTGGGGCATGGACACTAAAGGACAGGGAATCTGACATTGTACTGGGGCATGGACACTAAAGGACAGGGAATCTGACATCGCACTGGGGCAGGGACACTAAAGGACAGGGAAACTGACCTTATTCTCGGGGAGTTATACTAAAGGACAGGGAATCTGACTTTATTCTGAGGGATTGACACGAAAGGACAGGGAATCTGATGTTATTCTCGGACATTGACACTGAAGGACAGTGAATCGGACCCTATACTGGGGGATTTACATTAAAGGACAGGGAATCTGACCTTATTCTGAGATATGGACACTAAAGGACAGGGAATCTGACCTTATTCTAGGACATGGACACTAAAGGCCTGGGAATCTGACCTGATTCTGGAGTGTAGATACTAAAGGACAGGGAATCTGGCCTTATTCAGGGACATAGACACGAACATACAGGGAATCTGATATTATTCTGCGGGATGGAGACTAAAGGACAGGGAATCCGACCTTATTCTGGGAGATGGACACTAATGGACAGGGAATCTGACCTTTTTCTGGGACATGGACTCTAAAGGACAGGAATCTGACCTTATTCTGGGGCATGGACACTAAAGGACAGGGAATCTGACCTTATTCTGGGAGATGGACACTAAAGGACAGGGAATCTGACCTTATTGTGGGGCATGGACACTAAAGGACAGGGAATCTGACATTATACTGGGGCATGGACACTAAAGGACAGGGAATCTGACATTATACTGGGGCATGGACACTAAAGGACAGGGTATCTGACCTTATTCTCGGGGAGTTATACTAAAGGACAGGGAATCTGACCTTATTCTGAGGGATTGACACGAAAGGACAGGGAATCTGATGTTATTCTCGGACATGGACACTGAAGGACAGTGAATCGGACCCTATACTGGGGGATTTACATTAAAGGACAGGGAATCTGACCTTATTCTGAGATATGGACACTAAAGGACAGGGAATCTGACCTTATTCTAGGACATGGACACTAAAGGCCTGGGAATCTAACCTGATTCTGGAGTGTGGATACTAAAGGACAGGGAATCTGGCCTTATTCAGGGACATAGACAGTAACGCACAGGGAATCTGATATTATTCTGCGGGATGGAGACTAAAGGACAGGGAATCCGACCTTATTCTGGGAGATGGACACTAACGGACAGGGAATCTGTCCTTTTTCTGGGACATGGACTCTAAAGGACAGGAATCTGACCTTATTCTGGGGCATGGGCTCTAAAGGACAGGGAATCTCACCTTTTTCTGGGAAATGGACACTAAAGGACAGGGAATCTGACCTTATTCTGGGGCATGGACACTAAAGGACAGGGAATCTGACATTGTACTGGGGCATGGACACTAAAGGACAGGGAATCTGACATTGTACTGGGGCATGGACACTAAAGGACAGGGAAACTGACCTTATTCTGGGGCACGGACACTAAAGGACAGGGAATCTGGCATTATACTGGGGGATGGACACTAAAGGACAGGGAATCTGACATTATACTGGAGCATGGACACTAAACGACAGGGTATCTGACCTTATTCTCGGGGAGTTACACGAAAGGACAGGCAATTTGACCTTATTCTGAGGCATTGACACGAAAGGACTGGGAATCTGATGTTATTCTCGGACATGGACACTGAAGGACAGTTAATCGGACACTATACTGGGTATTTACATGAAAGGACAGGGAATCTGACCTTATTCTGATACATGGACACTAAAGGACAGGGAATCTGACATTATTCTGCGGGATGGACACTAAAGGACAGGGAAGCTGACCTTATTCTGGGGCATGGACACTAAAGGACAGGGAATCTGACCTTATTCTGGGAGATGGACACTAAAGGACAGGGAAGCTGACCTTATTCTGGGACATGGACACTAAAGGACAGGGAATCTGACCTTATTCTGGGGCATGGGCTCTAAAGGACGGGGAATCTGACCTTTTTCTGGGACATGGACAGTAAAGGACAGGGAATCTGACCTTATTCTGGGGCATGGACACTAAAGGACAGGGAATCTGACATTGTACTGGGGCATGGACACTAAAGGACAGGGAATCTGACATTTTACTGGGGCATGGACACTAAAGGACAGGGAGTCTGACCTTATCCTCGGAGAGTTACACGAAAGGACAGGCAATTTGACCTTATTCCGAGGCATTGACACGAAAGACAGGGAATCTGATGTTATTCTCGGACATGGACACTGAAGGACAGTGAATCGCACACTCTACTGGATATTTACGTTGAAGCACAGGGAATCTGACCTTATTCTGAGACATGCACACTAAAGGACAGGGAATCTGACATTATTCTGGGGGATGGACACTAAAGGACAGGGAATCTGACTTTTTTCTGGGTATATACACCAAAGTACAGGGATTCTGACATTAATCTGGGACATGGACATTATAGGACAGGAATCTGACCTTATTCTTGAGATGGATACTGATGGACAGGGTATCTGAACTTATTCTGGAGATATACACGAAGGACAGGAAATCTGACCTCATTCTGTGGCATCATCAGTAAAAAGAAGGGAATTTGACATTATTCTGGGACATGGACACTAAAGGAGAGGGAATCTGACCTTATTGTGGAACATGGACACTAAGGGACAGGGAGTCTGACATTAATCTGAGACATGGACACTAAACGAGAGGGAATCTGACATTATTGGAGGTGGACATTAAAAGACAAGGAATCTGACCTGATTCTGGGATATGTACACTAAAGGACAGGGAATCTGACCTTATTCTTGGACGTGGACACTAAAGGACAGGGAATCTGACCTTATTCTGGGACATGGACACTAAAGGACAGGGAGTCTGACATTATTCTGAGACATGGACACTAAAGGAGAGGGAATCTGACATTATGGGAGGTGGACTCTAAAGGACACCGAATCTGACCTGATTCTGGGGGATTTACATTCAAGGACCGGGAATCTGACACTATTCTGGGGGATTTACACTAAAGGACAGGGAATCTGACCTTTTTCTGGGAGGTGGTCATTAAAGGACAGGGAATCTGACCTCAATCTGGGGATATACACTACATAACAGCGAATCTGACCTTATTCTGGGACATGGACTCTAAAGGCATGGAATCTGACCTTTTTGTGTGGGATATAAACTAAAGGACAGGGAATCAGACATTATTCTGGGAAATCAACACCAAAGGTCAGGGAATCTGATTTTATTCTGGGACATGGACACTAAAGGACAAGAAATCTAACCTGATTCTGGAGTATGGATATTAAAGGACAGGGTACCTGATCTTATTAAGGGGCATGGACACGAAAGGACAGGGAATCTGACCTTTTTCTGGGGGATAGACACTAAAGGACAGGGAATCTGATTTTGTTCTGGAGGATGGACACGAAAGAACAGGAATCTGACCTTACTCTGCGACATGGACATTAAAGGACAGGGAATCTGACATTCTGGGGGATATACACTATAGGACAGAGAATCTGACCTTATTCTGGGACATGGATATTAAAGGACAGCAAATCTGACCTTATTCTGGGTGATGGACACTACAGGCAAGGGAATCCGACCGTATTCTGGGTCATGGACACGAAAGGACAGGGAATCTGACACTATTCTGGGGGATGAACACTAAAGGACAGGGAATCTGACCTTATTCTGGGACATGGATACTAAAGGACAGGAATCTGACCTTATTCTGGGGGATTTACATTAAAGGACCGGGAATCTGACACTATTCTGGGGGATTTACATTAAAGGACAGGGAATCTGACCTGAATCTGGGGACATACACTAAAGGACAGGGAATCTGACCATTTTCTGGGAGGTGGTCATTAAAGGACAGGGAATCTGACATCAATCTGGGGATATACACTAAATGACAGCGAGTCTGACCTTATTCTGGGACATGGACACTAAAGGCATGGAATCTGACCTTTTTGTGTGGGATATAAACTAAAAGACAGGGAATCAGACATTATTCTGGGAAATTGACACCAAAGTTCAGGTAATTTGACTTTATTCTGGGACATGGACACTAAAGGCCTGGGAATCCGACCTTATTCTGGGAGATGGACACTAAAGGACAGGGAATCTGACCTTATTCTAGGACATGGACACTAAAGGTCAGGGAATCTGACATTATTCTGGGGCATGGACACTAATGGACAGGGAATCTGACCTTATTCTGGGGCATGGACACTAAAGGACAGGGAATCTGACATTATACTGGGGCATGGACACTAAAGGTCAGGGAATCTGACTTTATTCTGGGATATGGACACTAAAGGTCAGGGAATCCGACCTTATTCTGGGAGATGGACACTGAAGGACAGGGAATCTGACATTATTCTGGGGCATGGACACTAAAGGACAGGGAATCTGACCTTATTCTAGGACATGGACACTAAAGGACAGGAATCTGACCTTATTCTGGGGGATTTACATTAAAGGACCGGGAATCTGACACTATTCTGGGGGATTTACATTAAAGGTTAGGGAATCTGACCTGAATCTGGGGACTTACACTAAAGGACAGGGAATCTGACCATTTTCTGGGAGGTGGTCATTAAAGGACAGGGAATCTGACATCAATCTGGGGATATACACTAAATAACAGCGAGTCTGACCTTATTCTGTGACATGGACACTAAAGGCATGGAATCTGACCTTTTTCTGTGGGATATAAACTAAAAGACAGGGAATCAGACATTATTCTGGGAAATTGACACCAAAGGTCAGGTAATCTGACTTTATTCTGGGACATGGACACTAAAGGCCTGGGAATCCGACCTTATTCTGGGAGATGGACACTAAAGGACAGGGAATCTGACCTTATTCTAGGACATGGACACTAAAGGTCAGGGAATCTGACATTATTCTGGGGCATGGACACTAATGGACAGGGAATCTGACCTTATTCTGGGGCATGGACACTAAAGGACAGGGAATCTGACATTATTCTAGGACATGGACACTAAAGGTCAGGGAATCTGACATTATTCTGGGGCATGGACACTAATGGACAGGGAATCTGACCTTATTCTGGGGCATGGACACTAAAGGACAGGGAATCTGACTTTATTCTGGGACATGGACACTAAAGGTCAGGGAATCCGACCTTATTCTGGGAGATGGACACTAAAGGACAGGGAATCTGACATTATTCTGGGGCATGGACACTAAAGGACAGGGAATCTGACCTTATTCTGGGACATGGACACTAATGGACAGGGAATCTGACATTATACTGGGGCATGGACACTAAAGGACAGGGAATCTGACCTTATTCTGGGACAAGGACACTAAAGGACAGTGAATCTGACATTATACTGGGGCATGGACACTAAAGGACAGGGAATCTGACCTTATTCTGGGAGATGGACACTAATGGACAGGGAAGCTGACCTTATTCTGGGGCATGGACACTAAAGGACAGGGAATCTGACATTATACTGGGGCATGGACACTAAAGGACAGGGAATCTGACATTATACTGGGGCATGGACACTAAAGGACAGGGTATCTGACCTTTTTCTGGGACGTGGACACTAAAGGACAGGGAATCTTACCTTCTTCTGGGGCATGGACACTAAAGGACAGGGAATCTGACATTGTACTGGGGCATGGAGACTAATGGACAGGGAATCTGACCTTATTCTGGGGAAATTACATTAAAGAACAGGGAAGCTGAGATTATTCTGGGACACGGACACTAAAGGACAGGGAATCTAACCTTCTCTGGGACACGGATACTAACGCACAGGGAATCTGACATTATTCTGCGGGAGGTAGAAGAAAGATAGGGAACCTGACCTTATTCTGGGAGATGGATATGAGAGGACAGGGAATCTGACCTTATTCTGGGACATGGACATTAAAGGACAGGGAATCTGACATTATTCTGGGACATGGACATTAAAGGACAGGGAATCTGACCTTATTCTGGAGATACACACTAAAGGACAGGGAATCTGACCTTATTCTGGGGATACACACTAAAGGACAGGGAATCTGACCTCTTCTGTGGGATTAACTCGAAAGGACAGGGAATCTGACCTTATTCTGCGACATGGACACTAAAGGCCAGGGAATCTGATCTTATTCTGGGGGATTTACACTTAAGGACAGGGAATCTGACCTTTTTCTGGGAGATGGTCATTAAAGGACAGGGAATCTGACCTCAATCTGGGGATATACACTACATAACAGCGAATCTGACCTTATTCTGCGACATGGACACTAAAGGCCAGGGAATCTGATCTTATTCTGGGGGATTTACACTAAAGGACAGGGAATCTGACCTTTTTCTGGGAGATGGTCATTAAAGGACAGGGAATCTGACCTCAATCTGGGGATATACACTACATAACAGCGAATCTGACCTTATTCTGGGACATGGACTCTAAAGGCATGGAATCTGACCTTTTTGTGTGGGATATAAACTAAAGGACAGGGAATCAGACATTATTCTGGGAAATCAACACCAAAGGTCAGGGAATCTGATTTTATTCTGGGACATGGACACTAAAGGACAAGAAATCTAACCTGATTCTGGAGTATGGATATTAAAGGACAGGGTACCTGATCTTATTAAGGGGCATGGACACGAAAGGACAGGGAATCTGACCTTTTTCTGGGGGATAGACACTAAAGGACAGGGAATCTGATTTTGTTCTGGAGGATGGACACGAAAGAACAGGAATCTGACCTTACTCTGCGACATGGACATTAAAGGACAGGGAATCTGACATTCTGGGGGATATACACTATAGGACAGAGAATCTGACCTTATTCTGGGACATGGATATTAAAGGACAGCAAATCTGACCTTATTCTGGGTGATGGACACTACAGGCAAGGGAATCCGACCGTATTCTGGGTCATGGACACGAAAGGACAGGGAATCTGACACTATTCTGGGGGATGAACACTAAAGGACAGGGAATCTGACCTTATTCTGGGACATGGATACTAAAGGACAGGAATCTGACCTTATTCTGGGGGATTTACATTAAAGGACCGGGAATCTGACACTATTCTGGGGGATTTACATTAAAGGACAGGGAATCTGACCTGAATCTGGGGACATACACTAAAGGACAGGGAATCTGACCATTTTCTGGGAGGTGGTCATTAAAGGACAGGGAATCTGACATCAATCTGGGGATATACACTAAATGACAGCGAGTCTGACCTTATTCTGGGACATGGACACTAAAGGCATGGAATCTGACCTTTTTGTGTGGGATATAAACTAAAAGACAGGGAATCAGACATTATTCTGGGAAATTGACACCAAAGTTCAGGTAATTTGACTTTATTCTGGGACATGGACACTAAAGGCCTGGGAATCCGACCTTATTCTGGGAGATGGACACTAAAGGACAGGGAATCTGACCTTATTCTAGGACATGGACACTAAAGGTCAGGGAATCTGACATTATTCTGGGAGATGGACACTAAAGGACAGGGAATCCGACCTTATTCTGGGAGATGGACACGAAAGGACAGGGAATCTGACATTGTACTGGGGCATGGACACTAAAGGACAGGGAAAATGACCTTATTCTGGGACAAGGACACTAAAGGACAGGGAATCTGACATTGTACTGGGGCATGGACACTAAAGGACAGGGAAACTGACCTTATTCTGGGGCATGGACACTAAAGGACAGGGAATCTGACATTATACTGGGGGATGGACACTAAAGGACAGGGAATCTGACCTTATTCTCGGGGAGTTACACGAAAGGACAGGCAATTTGACCTTATTCTGAGGCATTGACACGAAAGGACAGGGAATCTGATGTTATTCTCGCACATGGACACTGAAGGCCAGTGAATCGGACACTATACTGGGGATTTACATTAAAGGACAGGGAATCTGACCTTATTCTGAGACATGGACACTAAAGGACAGGGAATCTGACCTTATTCTGGGGGATGGACACTAAAGGACAGGGAATCTGATTTTATTCTGGGTATATACACCATAGTACAGGGAATCTGACATTAATCTGGGACATGGACATTATAGGACAGGATTCTGACCTTATTCTTGAGATGGACACGAAGGACAGGAAATCTGACCTCATTCTGGGGCATCGACAGTAAACGGAAGGGAATTTGACATTATTCTGGGATATGGACACTAAAGGAGAGGGAATCTGACATTATGGGAGGTGGACACTAAAGGACAAGGAATCTGACTGTATTCTGGGTCATGGACACGAAAGGACAGGGAATCTGACACTATTCTGGGGGATGAACACTAAAGGACAGGGAATCTGACCTTATTCTGGGACATGGACACTAAAGGACAGGAATCTGACCTTATTCTGGGGGATTTACATTAAAGGACCGGGAATCTGACACTATTCTGGGGGATTTACACTAAAGGACAGGGAATCTGACCTTTATCTGGGAGGTGGTCATTAAAGGACAGGGAATCTGACCTCAATCTGGGGATATACACTAAATGACAGCGAATCTGACCTTATTCTGGGACATGGACACTAAAGGCATGGAATCTGACCTTTTTGTGTGGGATATCAACTAAAAGATAGGGAATCAGACATTATTCTGGGAAATTGACACCAAAGGTCAGGTAATCTGACTTTATTCTGGGAGATGGATACTAAAGGACAGGGACTCTGATCTTATTCTGGGAGCTGGACACTAAAGGACAGGGAATCTGACCTTATTCTGGGAGATGGACACTAAAGGACAGGGAATCTGACATTGTACTGGGGCATGGACACTAAAGGACAGGGAAACTGACCTTATTCTGGGGCATGGACACTAAAGGACAGGGAATCTGACATTATACTGGGGGATGGACACTAAAGGACAGGGAATCTGACCTTATTCTCGGGGAGTTACACGAAATGACAGGCAATTTGACCTTATTCTGAGGCATTGACACGAAAGGACAGGGAATCTGATGTTATTCTCGCACATGGACACTGAAGGACAGTGAATCGGACACTATACTGGGGATTTACATTAAAGGACAGGGAATCTGACCTTATTCTGAGACATGGACACTAAAGGACAGGGAATCTGACCTTATTCTGGGGGATGGACACTAAAGGACAGGGAATCTGATTTTATTCTGGGTATATACACCATAGTACAGGGGATCTGACATTGATCTGGGACATGGACATTATAGGACAGGCTTCTGACCTTATTCTTGAGATGGACACGAAGGACAGGAAATCTGACCTCATTCTGGGGCATCGACAGTAAACGGAAGGGAATTTGACATTATTCTGGGATATGGACACTAAAGGAGAGGGAATCTGACCTTATTGTGGGACATGGACACTAAGGGACAGGGAGTCTGACATTATTCTGAGACATGGACACTAAAGGAGAGGGAATCTGACATTATGGGAGGTGGACACTAAAGGACAAGGAATCTGACTGTATTCTGGGTCATGGACACGAAAGGACAGGGAATCTGACACTATTCTGGGGGATGAACACTAAAGGACAGGGAATCTGACCTTATTCTGGGACATGGACACTAAATGAAAAGGAATCTGACCTTATTCTGGGGGATTTACAATAAAGGACCGGGAATCTGACACTATTCTGGGGGATTTACACTAAAGGACAGGGAATCTGACCTTTTTCTGGGAGGTGGTCATTAAAGGACAGGGAATCTGACCTCAATCTGGGGATATACACTAAATGACAGCGAATCTGACCTTATTCTGGGACATGGACACTAAAGGCATGGAATCTGACCTTTTTGTGTGGGATATAAACTAAAAGACAGGGAATCAGACATTATTCTGGGAAATTGACACCAAAGGTCAGGTAATCTGACTTTATTCTGGGAGATGGATACTAAAGGACAGGGAATCTGATCTTATTCTGGGAGATGGACACTAAAGGACAGGGAATCCGACCTTATTCTGGGAGATGGACACTAAAGGACAGGGAATCTGACATTATTCTGGGGCATGGACACTAAAGGATAGGGAATCTGACCTTATTCTGGGGCATGGACACTAAAGGACAGGGAATCTGACATTATACTGGGGCATGGACACTAAAGGATAGGGAATCTGATCTTATTCTGGGACATGGACACTAAAAGCATGGAATCTGACCTTTTTGTGTGGGATATAAACTAAAAGACAGGGAATCAGACATTATTCTGGGAAATTGACACCAAAGGTCAGGTAATCTGACTTTATTCTGGGAGATGGATACTAAAGGACAGAGAATCTGATCTTATTCTGGGAGATGGACACTAAAGGACAGGGAATCCGACCTTATTCTGGGAGATGGACACTAAAGGACAGGGAATCTGACATTATACTGGGGCATGAACACTAAAGGACAGGGAATCTGACATTGTACTGGGGCATGGACCCTAAAGAACAGGGTATCTGACCTTATTCTGGGACATGGACACTAAAGGTCAGGGAATCTGACATTATACTGGGGCATGGACACTAAAAGACAGGGAATCTGACATTATACTGGGGCATGGACACTAAAGGACAGGGAATCTGACATTATACTGGGGCATGGACACTAAACGATAGGGTATCTGACCTTATTCTCGGGGAGTTACACGAAAGGACAGGCAATTTGACCTGATTCTGAGGGATTGACACGAAAGGACAGGGAATCTGATGTTATTCTCGGACATGGACACTGAAGGACAGTGAATCGGACACTATACTGGGGATTTACATTAAAGGACAGGGAATCTGACCTTATTCTGAGACATGGACACTAAAGGACAGGGAATCTGACCTTATTCTGTGACATGGACACTAAAGGACAGGGAATCTGACATTATACTGGGGCATGGACACTAAAGGACAGGGAATCTGACCTTATTCTAGGACATGGACGCTGAAGGCCTGGGAATCTGACCTTATTCTGGAGTGTGGATACTAAAGGACAGGGAATCTGGCCTTATTCAGGGATATAGACACTAACACACAGGGAATCTGACATTATTCTGCGGGATGGAGACTAAAGGACAGAGAATCCAACCTTATTCTGGGAGATGGACACTAACTGACAGGGAATCTGACCTTTTTCTGGGGCATGGACAGTAAAGGACAGGAATCTGACCTTATTCTGGGGCATGGACACTAAAGGACAAGGAATCTGACCTTATTCTGGGACATGGATACTAAAGGACAGGGAATCTGACATTATACTGGGGCATGGACACTAAAGGACAGGGAATCTGACCTTATTCTCGGGGATGAACACTAAAGGACAGGAATCTGACCTTATTCTGAGGGATTGACACGAAAGGACAGGGAATCTGATGTTATTCTCGGACATGGACACTGAAGGACAGTGAATCGGACACTATACTGGGGATTTACATTAAAGGACAGGGAATCTGACCTTATTCTGAGACATGGACACTAAAGGACAGGGAATCTGACCTTATTCTGTGACATGGACACTAAAGGACAGGGAATCTGACATTATACTGGGGCATGGACACTAAAGGACAGGGAATCTGACCTTATTCTAGGACATGGACACTAAAGGCCTGAGAATCTGACCTGATTCTGGAGTGTGGACACTAAAGGACAGGGAATCTGACATTATACTGGGGCATGAACACTAAAGGACAGGGAATCTGACATTATACTGGGGCATGGACCCTAAAGAACAGGGTATCTGACCTTATTCTGGGACATGGACACTAAAGGGCAGGGAATCTGACATTATACTGGGGCATGGACACTAAAGGACAGGGAATCTGACATTATACTGGGGCATGGACACTAAACGACAGGGTATCTGACCTTATTCTGGGACATGGACACTAAAGGTCAGGGAATCTGACAGTATTCTGGGGCATGGACACTAAAGGACAGGGAATCTGACATTATACTGGAGCATGGACACTAAACGACAGGGTATCTGACCTTATTCTCGGGGAGTTACACGAAAGGACAGGCAATTTAACCTGATTCTGAGGGATTGACACGAAAGGACAGGGAATCTGATGTTATTCTCGGACATGGACACTGAAGGACAGTGAATCGGACACTATACTGGGGATTTACATTAAAGGACATGGAATCTGACCTTATTCTGAGACATGGACACTAAAGGACAGGGTATCTGACCTTATTCTGTGACATGGACACTAAAGGACAGGGAATCTGACATTATACTGGGGCATGGACACTAAAGGCCTGGGAATCTGACCTTATTCTGGAGTGTGTATACTAAAGGACAGGGAATCTGGCCTTATTCAGGGATATAGACACTAACACACAGGCAATCTGACATTATTCTGCGGGATGGAGACTAAAGGACAGGGAAACTGACCTTATTCTGGGAGATGGACACTAAAGGACAGGGAATCTGACATTATTCTGGGGGATGTACATGAAAGCACAGGGAATCTGACCTTACTCTGGGTCATGGACATTATGGGACAGAGAATCTTACCTTTTTCTTGAGATGGACACTAATGGGCAGGGAATCTGACTTTATTCTGAAGATGTACACAAAAGGACATGTATCTGACCTTATTCAGGGACATGGACACTAAAGGACAGGAATCTGACCTTATTCTGGGGCATGGACACTAAAGGACAAGGAATGTGACCTTATTCTAGGGCATGGACACTAAAGGACAGGGAATCTGACCTTATTCTGGGGCACGGACACTAAAGGACAGGGAATCTGACCTTATCCTCGGGGAGTTATACTAAAGGACAGGGAATCTGACCTTATTCTGAGGGATTGACACGAAAGGACAGGGAATCTGATGTTATTCTCGGACATGGACACTGAAGGACAGTGAATCGGACACTATACTGGGGATTTACATTAAAGGACAGGGAATCTGACCTTATTCTGAGACATGGACACTAAAGGACAGGGAATCTGACCTTATTCTGTGACATGGACACTAAAGGACAGGGAATCTGACATTATACTGGGGCATGCACACTAAAGGATAGGGAATCTGACCTTATTCTAGGACATGGACGCTAAAGGCCTGAGAATCTGACCTGATTCTGGAGTGTGGATACTAAAGGACAGGGAATCTGGCCTTATTCAGGGACATAGACACTAACGCACAGGGAATCTGACATTATTCTGCGGGATGGAGACTAAAGGACAGGGAATCCGACCTTATTCTGGGAGATGGACACTAACTGACAGGAAATCTGACCTTTTTCTGGGGCATGGACACTAAAGGACAGGAATCTGAACTTATTCTGGGGCATGGACACTAAAGGACAGGGAATCTGACCTTATTCTGGGACATGGACACTAAAGGACAGGGAATCTGACATTATACTGGGGCATGGACACTAAAGGACAGGGAATCTGACCTTATTCTCGGGGATGAACACTAAAGGACAGGGAATCTGACCTTATTCTGAGACATGGACACTAAAGGACAGGGTATCTGACCTTATTCTGGGACATGGACACTAAAGGACAGGGAATCTGACATTATTCTGGGGGATGGACACTAAAGGACAGGGAATCTGACATTATACTGGGGCATGGACACTAAAGGACAGGGAATCTGACCTTATTCTGGGGCATGGACACTAAAGGACAGGGAATCTGACATTATACTGGGGCATGGACACTAAACGACAGGGAATCTGACATTATTCTGAGGGATTGACACTAAAGGACAGGGATCTGACATTATACTGGGACATGGACACTAAAGGACAGGGAATCTGACCTTATTCTGGGACGTGGACACTAAAGGACAGGGAATCTTACCTTATTCTGGGACATGGACACTAAAGGACAGGGAATCTGACCTTATTCTGGGACATGGACACTAAAGGACAGGGAATCTGACCTTATTCTGGGACATGGACACTAAAGGACAGGGAATCTGACCTTATTCTGAGATATGGACACTAAAGGACTGGGAATCTGACGTTATTCTGGGACATGGACACTAAGGGACTGGGAGTCTGTGCTTATTCTGGAGTATGGATATTAAAGAACAGGGAATCTGACCATATTCTTTGGGATATACAGTATAGGACATGGAATCTGACCTTATTCTGGGGTATGGCCTCGAAAGGACAGGGAATCTGACCTGATGCTGGAGTATGCATACCAAAGGCCTGGGAATCGGACTGTATTCAGGGACATGGACACTAAAGGCCTGGGAATCTGCCCTGATTCTGGGAGATGGACACTAAAGGACAGGGAATCTGACCTTATTCTGCGGGATGGAAATTGTAAACGTACTAGTGATAATTTATCAAAATTCACTACACTCTGGGGTGGTCCCAGAGGATTGGAAAGTAGCAAACGTGACACCACTGTTTAAAAAAGGAGGTCGGCAGAAAGCGGGTAATTATAGACCGGTAAGCTTAACTTTGGTTGCAGGGAAAATGCTGGAATCTATCATTAAGGAGGAAATAGCGGGGCACCTCGAGGGAAATTGTCCCATTAGGCAGACGCAGCATGGGTTCATAAAGGGTAGGTCGTGTCTGACTAATTTGGTAGAATTTTTTGAGGACGTTACCAGTGCGGTAGATAACGGGGAGCCAATGGATGTGGTATATCTGGATTTCCAGAAAGCTTTTGACAAGGTGCCACACAAAAGGTTGCTGCATAAACTAAAGATGCATGGCATTGGGGGTAACGTGGTAGCATGGGTAGAGGATTGGTTAACTAACAGAAAGCAGATAGTGGGGATAAATGGGTGTTTCTCTGGTTGGCAACCTGTAACTAGTGGGGTCCCTCAAGGATCAGTGTTAGCCCGCAGTTGTTCACAATTTACATAGACGATTTGGAGTTGGGGACCAAGTGCAATGTGTCAAAGTTTGCAGACGACACTAAGATGAGTGGTAAAGCAAAAAGTGCAGAGGATACCGGAAGTCTGCAGAAGGATTTGGATAGGTTAGGTGAATGGGCTAGGGTCTGGCAGATGGAATTCAATGTTGCCAAGTGTGAGGCTATCCATTTTGGGAGGAATAACAGCAGAATGGATTATTTAGATGGTAAGATGTTAAAACATGCTGCTGTGCAGAGGGACCTGGGTGTGCTGGTGCACGAGTCGCAAAACGTTGGTGTGCAGGTGCAACAGGTGATTAAGAAGGCTAATCGAGTTTTGTCTTTCGTTGCTAGAGGGATGGAGTTCAAGACTAGGGAGGTTATGCTGCAATTGTATAAGGTGTTGGTGAGGCCGCATCTGGAGTATTGTGTTCAGTTTTGGTCTCCTTACCTGAGAAAGGACATATTGGCACTGGAGGGAGTGCAGAGGAGATTCACTAGGTTGATCCCAGAGTTGAGGGGATTAGATTATGATGAGAGGTTGAGCAGACTGGGACTGTACTCATTGGAGTTTAGAAGGATGTGGGGGGATCTTATTGCAACATATAAAATTATTCTCGGGGAGTTACACGAAAGGACAGGCAATTTGACCTTATTCCGAGGGATTGACACGAAAGGACAGGGAATCTGGCCTTATTCGGGGACATGGACACTAAAGGACAGGGAACCCAACCTTATTCTGGGACATGCACACTAAAGGACAGGTTGAATCTAAACTGGAGATGCATAAATATCCTGGCTGCGAGCTTTGCTTGTGTCACACAGAAGGGTTTAAGCTAGTATGGCAGAGGGGTGGGTACCGGAGCAATGGGTCAGAATGTGAAAAAATTGAGGGAGAACATAAGAACATAAGAATTAGGAACAGGAGTAGGCCATCTGGCCCCTCGAGCCTGCTCCGCCATTTAATGAGATCATGGCTGATCTTTGTGGACTCAGCTCCACTCTCTGGCCCGTACACCATATCATAGAATCATAGAATCATAGAAGTTTACAGCATGGAAACAGGCCCTTCGGCTCAACCAGTCCATGCCGCCCAGTTTTTACCATTAAGCTGGTCCCAGTTGCCCGCACTTGGCCCATAACCCTCTATACACATCTTACCCATGTATCTATCAAAATGCTTTTTAAAAGACACAATTGTACCCGCCTCTACTACTACCTCTGGCAGCCCATTCCAGACACTCACTACCCTCTGAGTGAAGAAATTGCCCCTCTGGGCCCTTCTGAATCTCTCCCCTCTCACCTTAAGCCTATGCCCTCTAGTTTTAGACTCCCCTACCTTTGGGAAAAGATGTTGACTATCTACCTTATCTATGCCCCTCATTATTTTATAGACCTCTATAAGGTCACCCCTAAGCCTCCTACGCTCCAGGGAAAAAATCCCAGTCTATCCAGCCTCTCCTTATAACTCAAGCCATCAAGTCCCGGCAACATCCTAGTAAATCTTTTCTGCACTCTTTCCAGTTTAATAATATCCTTTCTATAATAGGGTGACCAGAACTGCACACAGTATTCCAAGTGTGGCCGTACCAATGTCATGTACAACTTCAACAAGACGTCCCAACTCCTGTATTCAATGTTCTGACCAATGAAACCAAGCATGCCGAATGCCTTCTTCACCACCCTGTCCACCTGCGACTCCACCTTCAAGGAGCTATGAACCTGTACTCCTAGATCTCTTTGTTCTCGAACTCTCCCCAACGCCATACCATTAACTGAGTAGGTCCTGGCCTGATTCGATCTGCCAAAATGCACCACCTCACATTTATCTAAATTAAACTCCATCTGCCATTCGTCGGCCCACTGGCCTAATTGATCAAGATCCCGTTGCAATCCTAGATAACCTTCTTCACTATCCACTGTGCCACCAATCTTGGTGTCATCTGCAAACTTACTAACCATGCCTCCTAAATTCTCATCCAAATCATTAATATAAATCACAAATAACAGTGGACCCAGCACCGATCCCTGAGGCACACCACTGGTCACAGGCCTCCAGTTTGAAAAACAACCCTCTACAACCACCCTCTGTCTTCTGTCGTCCAGCCAATTTTGAATCCAATTGGCAACCTCACCCTGGATCCCGTGAGCTTTAACCTTCTGCAACAACCTACCAAGCGGTACCTTGTCAAAGGCTTTGCTAAAGTCCATGTAGACAACGTCTACTGCACTGCCCTTATCTACCTTCTTGGTCACCCCCTCAAAAAACTCAATCAAATTTGTGAGACATGATTTTCCACGCACAAAGCCATGCTGACTGCCCCGAATCAGTCCTTGCCTCTCTAAATGCTTGTAGATCCTGTCTCTCAGAATACCTTCTAGCAACTTACCTACTACAGACGTTAGGCTCACCGGTCTGTAGTTCCCAGGCTTTTCCCTGCTGCCCTTCTTAAACAAGGGCACAACATTCGCCACTCTCCAATCTTCAGGCACCTCACCTGTGGCTGCCGATGATTCAAATATCTCTGTTAGGGGACCCGCAATTTCCTCCCTAGCCTCCCACAACATCCTGGGATACATTTCATCAGGTCCCGGGGATTTATCTACCTTGATGCGCTTTAAGACTTCCAGCACCTCCTCCTCTGTAATATGCACACTTCTCAAGACATCACTATTTATTTCCCTTAGTTTCCTAACATCCATGCCTTTCTCCACCGTGAATACCGATGAGAAATATTAATTCAGGATCTCACCCAACTCTTGTGGCTCTGCACATAGATGTCCTTGTTGATCCTTAAGAGGCCCTACTCTGTCCCTAGTTACTCTTTTCCCCTTTATGTATCTGTAGAATCTCTTTGGATTCTCCCTTGCATTATTTGCCAAAGCAATTTCATGTCCCCTTTTTGCCCTCCTGATTTCCCTCTTAACTCTATTTCGACAATCTCTATACTCTTCAAGGGATCCACTTGATCCCAGTTGCTTATGTACGTCATATGCCTCCTTCTTCTTTTTGACCAGAGTCTCAATATCTCGAGTCATCCAGGGTTCCCTACTTCTACCAGCCTTGCCCTTCACTCTAAAGGGAATGTGCTTACCCTGCACCCTGGTTAACACATTTTTAAAAGCCTCCCATTTACCAGCCGTCCCTTTGCCTGCCAACAGTCTCCCCCAATCTACCTCTGCAAGGTATCCCCGAATCCCTTTATTCTTTAGAAAGGCATCTATCTTTTTCTTAAAAACGTTTAAAGAAGGAGCCTCAACTGCTTCACTGGGCAAGGAATTCCAGAGATTCACAACCCTTTGGGTGAAGAAGTTCCTCCTACACTCCGTCATTAATCTACCTCCCCTTATTTTGAGGTTATGCCCCCTAGTTCTGCTTTCCCCGACCAGTGGAAACAACCTGCCCGCATCTATCCTATCTATTCCCATCATAATTTTATATGTCTCAATAAGATCCCCCCGCAAGCTTCTAAACTCCAATGAGTACAGTCCCAGTCTACTCAACCTCTCGTCATAATCTAATCCCCTCAACTCTGGGATCAACCTAGTGAATCTCCTCTGCACTCCCTCCAGTGCCAATATGTCCTTTCCCAGGTAAGGAGACCAAAACTGAACACAAAACTCCAGATGCGGCCTCACCAACACCTTGTACAATTGCAGCATAACCTCACTAGTCTTGAACTCCATCCCTCTAACAATGAAAGACAAAACTCGATTAGCCTTCTTAATCACCTGTTGCACCTGCACACCAACGTTTTGCGACTCGTGCACCAGCACACCCAGGTCCCTCTGCACAGCAGCATGTTTTAACATCTTACCGTTTAAATAATAATCCATTCTGCTGTTATTCCTCCCAAAATGGATAGCCTCACACTTGGCAACATTGAATTCCATCTGCCAGACCCTAGCCCATTCACCTAACCTATCCAAATCCTTCTGCAGACTTCCGGTATCCTCTGCACTTTTTGCTTTACCACTCATCTTAGTGTTGTCTGCAAACTTTGACACATTGTACTTGGTCCCCAACTCCAAATCGTCTATGTAAATTGTGAACAACTGCGGGCCCAACACTGATCCTTGAGGGACCCCACTAGTTACAGGTTGCCAACCAGAGAAACACCCATTTATCCCCACTCTCTGCTTTCTGTTAGTTAACTAATCCTCTACCCATGCTACCACTTTACCCTCAATGCCATGCATCTTTAGTTTATGCAGCAACCTTTTGTGTGGCACCTTGTCAAAAGCTTTCTGGAAATCCAGATATACCACATCCATTGGCTCCCCGTTATCTACTGCACTGGTAACGTCCTCAAAAAATTCTACCAAATTAGTCAGACACGACCTACCCTTTGTGAACCCATGCTGCATCTGCCCAATGGGACAATTTCCCTCCAGGTGCCCCGCTATTTCCTCCTTAATGATAGATTCCAGCATTTTCCCTACAACCGAAGTTAAGCTTACCGGCCTATAATTACCCGCTTTCTGCCGACCTCCTTTTTTAAACAGTGGTGTCACGTTTGCTACTTTCCAATCCTCTGGGACCACCCCAGAGTCTAGTGAATTTTGATAAATTATCACTCGTGCATTTACAATTTCCCTAGCCATCTCTTTTAACACTCTGGGATGCATCCCATCAGGGCCAGGAGACTTGTCTACCTTTAGCCCCATTAGCTTGCCCAATACTGCCTCCTTAGTGATTACAATCATCTCAAGGTCCTCACCTATCATATCCTTATTTCCATCAGTCACTGGCATGTTATTTGTGTCCTCCACTGTGAAGACTGACCCAAAAAACCTGTTCAGCTCCTCAGCCATTTCCCCGTCTCCTATTATTAAATCTCCCTTCTCATCTTCCAAAGGACCAATATTTACCTTAGCCACTCTTTTTTGTCTTATATATTTGTAGAAGCTTTTACTATCTGCTTTTATGTTCTGAGCCAGTTTACTTTCATAGTCTACCTTACTCTTCTTTATGGCTTTTTTGAACTCAGGAATAGGGCCAGTATGGCTCTGAGGAAGAGCAGACAGGGAGATGTTGCTGAAAACAGCATTGCTGAAAATGCAAGACGTATAACAGGTAAGGCAGATGAACTTAGAGCTTGGATTAGTACTTGGAACTATGATATTGTTGCCATTACAGAGACCTGGTTGAGGGAAGGACAGAATTGGCAGCTAAACATTCCAGGATTTAGATGTTTCAGGTGGGATAGAGGGGGATGTAAAAGGTGTGGAGGAGTTGCGCTCCTGGTTCGGGAGACTATCACAGCTGTACTGCGGGAGGACACCTCAGAGGGCAACGAGGCTATATGGGTAGAGATCGGGAATAAGAAGGGTGCAGTCACAATGTTGGGGGTTTACTACAGGCCACCCAACAGCCAGCGGGAGATAGAGGAGCAGACAGGTAGACAGATTTTGGAAAGGAGTAAAAGCAACAGGGTTGTTGTGATGGGAGACTTTAACTTTCCCAAAATTGACTGGGACTCACTTAGTGCTAGGGGCTTGGATGGGGCAGAGTTTGTAAGGAGCATCCAGGAGGGCTTCTTAAAACAATATGTAGATAGTCCATCTAGGGCAGGGGCTGTACTGGACCTGGTATTGGGGAATGAGCTCGGTCAGGTGGTCGAAGTTTCAGGAGGGGAGCATTTCGGGAACAGTGACCACAATTCAGTAAGTTTTAAAGTGCTGGTGGACAAGGATAAGAGTGGTCCTAGGGTGAATGTGCTAAATTGGGGGAAGGCTAATTGTAACAATACTAGGCAGGAACTGAAGAGCCTAGATTGGGTGCGGATGTTTGAGGGTAAATCAACATCTGACATGTGGAAGGCTTTCAAATGTCAGTTGAAAGGAATTCAGGACTGGCATGTTCCTTTGCGGAAGAAGGATAAATACGGCAAATTTTGGGAACCTTGGATAACGAGAGATATTGTAGGCCTCGTCAAAAAGAAAAAGGAGGCATTTGTCAGGGCTAGAAGGCTGGGAACAGACGAAGCCTGTGTGGAATATAAGGAAAATAGGAAGGAACTTAAGCAAGGAGTCAGGAGAGCTAAAAGGTGTCACGAAACGTCATTGGCAAATAGGGTTAAGGAAAATCCCAAGGCTTTTTACACGTACATAAAAAGCAAGAGGGTAGCCAGGGAAAGGGTTGGCCCACTGAAGGATAGGCGAGGGAATCTATGTGTGGAGCCAGAGTAAATGGGCGAGGTACTAAATGAATACTTTGCATCAGTATTAACCAAAGAGAAGGAATTGGTGGATGTTGAGCCTGGAGAAGGGTGTGTAGATAGCCTGGGTCACATTGAGATCCAAAAAGACGAGGTGTTGGACGTCTTGAAAAATATTAAGGTAGATAAGTCCCCAGGGCCTGATGGGATCTACCCCAGAATACTGAAGGAGGCTGGAGAGGAAATTGCTGCGGCCTTGACAAAAATCTTTGGATCCTCACTGTCTTCAGGTGATGTCCCGGAGGACTGGAGAATAGCCAATGTTGTCCCTCTGTTTAAGAAGGGTAGCAAGGATAATCCAGGGAACTACAGGCCAGTGAGCCTTACGTCAGTGGTAGGGAAATTACTGGAGAGAATTCTTAGAGACAGGATCTACTCCCATTTGGAAGCAAATGGACATATTAGCAAGAGGCAGCACGGTTTTGTGAAGGGGAGGTCGTGTCTCACTAACTTGATAGAGTTTTTCGAGGAGATCACAAAGATGATTGGTGCAGGTAGGGCAGTGGATGTTGCCTATATGGACTTCAGTAAAGCCTTTGACAAGGTCCCTCATGGCAGATTGGTACGAAAGGTGAAGTCACACGTGATCAGGGGTGAGCTGGCAAGATGGATACAGAATTGGCTAGGTCATAGAAGGCAGAGATTAGCAATGGAAGGGTGTTTTTCTGATTGGAGGGCGTGACCCGTGGTGTTCCACAGGGATCAATGCTGGGACCTTTGCTGTTCGTAGTATATATAAATGATTTCAAGGAAAATGTTTGATGAGTAAGTTTCCAGACGACACAAAGGTTGGTGGAATTGTGGATAGCGATGAGGACTGTCAGAGGATACAGCAGGATTTAGATTGTTTGGAGACTTGGGTGGAGAGATGGCAGATGGAGTTTAATTCGGACAAATGTGAGGTAATGCATTTTGGAAGGTCTAATGCAGGTAGGGAATATACAGTGAATGGTAGAACCCTCAAGAGTATTGATAGTCAGAGAGATCCAGGTGTACAGGTCCACAGGTCACTGAAAGGGGCAACACAGGTGGAGCAGGTAGTAAAAAGGCGTACAGCATGCTTGCCTTCTTTGGCCGGGGCATTGAGTATAAAAATTGGCAAGTTATGTTGCAGCTGTATAGAACCATAGTTAGGCCACACTTGGAGTATAGTGTTCAATTCTGGTGGCCACATTACCAGAAGGATGTGGAGGCTTTAGAGAGGGTGCAGAAGAGATTTACCAGGATGTTGCCTGGTATGGAGGGCATTAGCTATGGGGAGAGGTTGAATATACTCGGTTTGTTCTCACTGGAACGACGGAGGTTGAGGGGCGACCTGATAGAGGTCTACAAAATTATGAGGGGCATAGACAGAATGGATAGTCAGAGGCTTTTCCCCAGGGTAGAGGGGCCAATTACGAGGGGGCATAGATAGGTGCGAGGGGCAAGATTCAGAGGAGATCTATGAGGCAAATGTTTTACACAGAGGGTAGTGGGTGACTGGAACTCGCTGCCGGAGGAGGTGGTGGAAGCAGGGACAATAATGACGTTTAAGGGGCACCTTGACAAATGCATGAGTAGGATGGGAATAGAGGGATATGGACCCCGGAAGTGTAGAAGATTTTAGTTTAGACGGGCAGCATGGTCGGCACGGGCTTGGAGGGCCAAAGGGCCTGTTCCTGTGCTGTACTTTTCTTTGTTCTTTGAATCTGACCTTATTGTGGGACATGGACACTAAAGGACAGGGAACCTGACCTTATTCTGGGACATGGACACTAAAGGACAGGGAATCTGACCTTATTCAGGGACATGGACACTAAAGGACAGGGAATCTGACATTATTGTGGGACATGGACACTAAAGGACAAGGAATCTGACCTTATTCTGGGACATGGACACTAAAGGACAGGGAATCTGACCTTATTCTGGGACATGGACACTAAAGGACAGGGAATCTGACCTTATTCTGGGACATGGACACAAAAGGACAGGGAATCTGACCTTATTCTGGGACATGGACACTAAAGGACAGGGTATTTGCCTTTATTCTGTGGGGTATACAGTAATGGACCTTATTCTGAGACCCTCGGTGGGATTCTCTCATCCCGCGCCGGTTCAGAGAATCTCCGGGCCGGGTGAGATTCGCACGACTCCGCCCCGACGCCGGTCAGCCGATTCTCCGGTCACCGATTCACGGTGCGCCGCCAGTCGGGGGGCACTCTATGTGGGTCCCCCGGTGATTCTCCGCCCGGGATGGGCCGGGTGGCCGCCAAGAAAGCCCGAGTCCCACCGGCACAGTTCACATGTGGTCTTACCCGGTGGGACCTCGGCATCCATCTTGTCGGGGGCGGCCTGATGGAGGTAGCGGGAGGGGGGAGCGGGGGTCCGACCCCAGGGGGGCCTCCACCGTGGCCTGGCCCGCGATGGGGGCCTACCGATTGGCAGGCCGGCCTCACCTGGTGGGGGCCTCTTTTACACCGCACCAGCCCCTGTAGCCCTACGCCATGTTGCATCTGGGTCGGCGCGGAGAAGGAACTACCGCGCATGCGCGAGTTCATGCCGGTCGCAGTGCGCATGCGCAGACCCGCGGCGCCCATTTGACACCGGCATCGGCAGCTGAAGCGGTGTGGGTCGCTCCAGTGCCGTGCTGGCCCCCTATCGGGCAGAGGATCGCTACTTCGCGATCCGATGACACCGACGTTAAACCCTCCGGTATTTACAACGGAGTCAACACGGCCGTCAGAAGGGAGAATCCCGCTCATGGACAATAAAGAACAGGGAATTTGGCCTTATTCAGGGACATGGACACTAAAAGACCCGGAATCTGACATTATTCTGTGGAATGGAGACTAAAGGACAGGAAATCTCACCTTATTCTGGGAGACGGACACAAAAGGACAGGGACTGACCTTATACTGGGACCTGGACACAAAACAACATCGAACCTGACCTTATTCTGGGATTCGGACTCTTAAGGACAGGGAACCTGACCTTATTCTGGGATTCGGACACCTAAGGACAGGGAATTGGACCTTATTCTGGAACATGGACACCAAAGGACAGGGAACCTGACCTTATTCTGGAACATGGACACCTAAGGACAGGGAACCTGACCTTATTCTGGAACATGGACACTTTCGGACAGGGAATCGGACCTTATTCTGGGATTCGGACACTTAAGGACAGGGAATCGGACCTTATTCTGGAACATGGACACTTAAGGACAGGGAACCTGACCTTATTCTGGAACATGGACACTTAAGGACAGGGAATCGAACCTTATTCTGGAACATGGACACTTCAGGGGCGTCATTCTCCGCCAGCGGGAGTCTCCGTTCTGCCGGCGCCCGGGGGTTTCCCGACGGCGTGGGGCTGCCCCACAATGGGAAACCCCATTGACCGGCTGGTGTTACGGAGACTCCCGCCGGCCGGTCGGAGCAGAAATGTGGCGGGTCGTGTAGGAGAATTTCGCCCCCGGACTGGGAATCGGACCTTATTCTGGGAGATGGACACTAAACATCGAACCTGACCTTATTCTGGGAGATGGAATCTTAAGCACAGGGAATCTTACCACAGTGGGCTAAACAGCTGGCTTGTATCGCAGAACAAGGCCAGCAGTGCAGGTTCAATTCCTGTACCGGCCTCCCCGACCAGGTGCCGGAATGTGGCGACTAGGGGCTTTTCACAGTAATTTCTTTGAAGCCTACTTGTGACAATAAGCTGTTATTATTATTATGGAAAATGGACACAAAAGGAGAGGGAACTGATCTAATTCTGGGACATGGACACGAAAGGACAGGAATCTGACCTTATTCTGGGACATGGACACTAAAGGACAGAAATCTGGGGCGGATTCTCTGACCCCAGGCCGGGTCGGAGAATCGCGGGCCGGGCGCGATTCACTCGCCGACGCCCCATCGCCAGTCCGCCGATTCTCCATTCACGGGGGGGGACCTCCATGACGGCCAGGCCCACGATCGGGTGCCACCGATCGGCAAGCGCGCGCGATCTGGGGGGGCCTACTTCTCCGGTGCCAGCCCTCTGCGTGGGTCCGCCATGTCGCGCGGGGCCGGCGCCGCAGGCGGCCGCTGCGCGCCTGTGTGGGCCCGCGGCCGGACGTGCAGGACCCCGTATCGGTAGTCGGAGCTGCGTGGAGCACTCCGGGGCCCTGCAGGCCCACTTAGAAACGGAGAATCACCCCGGACTTGCAAGAAAAAAGTCCAGAGTGATTCACGCCCGTTTTCACGCGGGTGTGGGGACATAGCCTCATTATTGGAGAATCCCGCCCGACCATCTGTAATCCCCAACAACGTTATTCCCGGTACTGGGGACCGGAGAATCATGGAGGGCCACAGAATGGAGTGCCGGGCCTACTGAGGTCATTTACATCCTCCCGCTGGCACGCCATCGCGAACCTCGATCCCGCCACCAGTGTGGTGTTGGAGCATCATCGCGTTCGGATTGGCGCCGTGCGATGATTCTCCGACGCATTGGGGCCCCCAATACCAGGGGCAGGAGACAGAGAATCCCCCCTTAGAGTCGGATAATAAGAATGAGTTGGAGATAAACCCTGGCTTTATAGTCTGTGTATGTTGTTGTTCATTAGATAGTTAAAGCCTGGTTACCTTGACAACAGTAACAAAGGTGCTGTAGAGGAAACTCAGAATAAAGAGAATGGCAAAGGCAGCGACTGTCACAGCGTTGTCATCTCCCTCCAAATCTCCCATCTCTTCCTTTCCTTCCTCTCCTCTCACATCCTGAGGTTTTTCTGAAACAAAGAGAAATTGGAGCTGTTGAATTTAAATCCAGGTCCAGAACATCTTCCTAGTTTGAAGGTAATACAGTGAAGGAGGAGATCACACTGGAGGATCACTGGGAGCAGTGAATCATTAGAAAGTCTTTCTCTCCTTCTCCAGCTCTCTCTCTCTGGTTCTGGCTCCCTCTTTGGCTTTCTCCCTCTCGCACTACCTTCCCTTTCTCACTCAGAGATTCTGTTCTCGTTCTGTTTTACCTCTCCCACTTTCTCTCTCTCTTTGTCACACTCTCTTTGACTCCTTGTCTCCAGGAACACCCATTGGCTGGCAAACAAATCCATTGATTGTAAAGCACTCTGAGATTATCCCCATCGCCAGAATGAGATTCTTTATAACTTCAAATATTTCTTTCTTTTTGATTCTCTGCTTCGATTAATATCTCAGTCAACCTAATATTTTCTGAGGCATGGTGAAATGAACTTGTGTTGTTACTGGTTACAACACTGACCTCATCTGCTCAATGACACAAATTCTTGTGACTGGTGGTGTGAGAAAGTGAGGGACCAAATGGGATCTGAAAACCTGCAATTCATGGAAGGCTGTGACGTGGTTTCGTAGATCGCGTTCTCCCCTCTGGGTCAGAAGATTGTGGGTTCAAGTTTCCCTCCAGAAACTTAAGTGCGTGATTCAGGTCGACACTCCGATGCAGGACTGAGAAAGTGCTGCAATGTAGGAGGTGCCGCCTTCGAACGAGACGTTAAACGATGGCCCTCAGGCTGATGTTAATTTGTAAATGATCCCCCAGCACTAGTGGAAGAAGAGCAGGGAGTTCTTTGCAGTGTTCTGAACCAGCCAACATTTATCTTTCAACCAAAACACCGAAAACCAGGTGATCTGGTCATTCTCACAGCTCTTACTGTGGGAACTTAGTGTGTGCAAATTGAAATTGGTCAATCGAGAAAGACCAAACCACCCTGATATTAGTATGACACAATGATAATGGAGTTGTGGACCAATCATAGCAATCAGTCTCTTATTAATTAGCCTACAATAAACCCAGACACGAGGCGAGGAAATCCCAATGGGGGAGATTTGGAAAGCGCAGGTCCAAAGACTCTGTTGGTCACCAGCATGTTACACTCACCACACCCCATGTCCAAGTTACTCATTTACTGTCTCCCAAAACACACCAACAATCAACACTCAAAACTGAAACCTTTTCACATCACGTTTATTGAAATTGGATCAGGACATTGACATTTTGCCACGTACAATTAACCCTTTGTGGGGTCTGGCACAGGTTTCACACTTGATCAAATGCAACACAAAAATATTTCCAAAGGAACTCGGGACCTTCAGACATTTGGAGAAAAGGGATGTTAGTTGTCTGATTGGATCACTGAATATAGTTTTTTTCACAATTGTGGAGCAAGGTCAGATTTTGTTCATGTTTTGAATGATCTGCCACCAGAAGAGAGATTTTACAGAGATCACAACAATCCTCTGGTTGCGTTAACCATCCATTTACATTAATTATATAAATGGGAGATTGAATGGCTAGATGTTATGAACAGGATTTAAAGCTGTCAGTTAGGACAAGTGACACATTGACCAGGGTGGGTTTGCTGTGAGATTTATTAATGCTCCTGAACAGATTTGTTGTGGCTGACTCGTGTCCCACCACACAGGAGTAAGTGGTGCCTCTGTTCCACTCGTCTGCAGAGACTGTCAACTGACTGCCCGAGTTCCAGCCGCTGCTGCCATCCTCAGTCACCGGCTGGTTCACGAATCCCGACTTCAGAAGGGTGTCATTGGCCATCCAGGCCAGGTAGATCTCTGCGGGCGAGAATCCGGTGACCAGGCAAACCAGGGTGGCAGTCTGATCCGTCTCCATCTCATCCAGTGAAGGGGGAAGGAGGTAGACTTGAGGGTGAGTCTTAACGTCAACTGGAAACAGAGACGACATAGGTTAGACTGAGTCTTTCTCTCATCCTGTATTTACCCCACATGTTCACTTACACAAACCTGGACAAGAACATAGAACATACATTGCAAAAGGAGGCCATTCGGCCCATCGAGTCTGCACCCACCCACTTAAGCCCTCTCTTCCACCCAATCCCCATAACTCAATAACCCCTCCTAACCTTTTTGGACCCTAAGGGCAATTTATCATGGCCAATAAACCTAACCTGCACGTCTTTGGACTGTGGGAGGAAACCGGAGCACCCGGAGGAAACCCACGCAGACACGGGGAGAACGTGCAGACTCCGCACAGACAGTGACCCAAGCCGGGAATCGAACCTGGGACCCTGGCACTGTGAAGCCACAGTGCTGTCCACTTGTGCTACCGTGCTGCCCAACTTCTACATCCCCAGGGACTGCTCCCAGATCAGAAACTAAAGACAATTCTCTTTCTGGTCATTGTTGGGGTCGGGGTCCGAGAGGCAGGATCATTGATCTGACTGATTTTATCACTGCCGCTGAGGATAATCTGTTCAGTTTAAACATCGGCAGACAATGAACAACTGGCAATCTGCAGAAAGAATGTCTGAATGGTGATTGGGGCTGGGCTGATCTTCAAATGATCAAATTAATCAAAGTGCTTAAATTCATGAGGGATTTTAATGGAATAAATCAGGAGAGACTGTTTCCAGTGGCAGGAGATTGAGTAAGCGGAGCACAGACATTTTAGAGAATTGGTTAATGAACCTGAGGGAAGGTGGGATTTTTATTGCTGAGTGAGTTATGATGATCTGAAATGCACAGTCTGAAAGAGGGTGGTGGACTCAGATTTTAAATAGTAACTTTCACAAGGGGGACATATTCTTTGTCAGAAGGAAATTGTAAGCCTATTGGAAAAGAGCAGATTGGGTGTGAGATTAATCGAATAGCTCTTGCAAAGAGCTAGCACAGGCACGATGGACCAAATGGCTGCCTTCTGTACAAGAACCAGAGATCCACTTCCAGACCATGCTTACTGTTGTCAAGAGGGAGGCTTCAGGGATTCATCTGGTCATGTGGTGTCTGCTCCATCTCCCTTTCCTTGGAATGGATTTTGTCATCTTAGCCTATACCTCAGACCAACAGTTTCCCTCATCTCTTCAATGGCTGACCTGACTCAGCCTCTTTGTCAATTTGTGAAAGCTGCTCATTCTTCTCTGTATATCTCCCATCCCTGTTCACCCATCCCACAGGCACCCGTGTGAGCTGGAGTGAGGTCTTTGTGGTGATTCGAGGTTTTATTTGATCTGTTTCTGAGCAGGTTTTGCCCAATGGATCCTTTAACACAGTCTGCCACCCCGTGCTAGATATTTACCACTAGATGGTAGTAAATCACTTCATTTGCGAAGATCAGAGCTGCAGTTCCTTCCACACGTACCTTGGGCTTTCCTAATTGATCTCTTCTCCGGCGTTGGCAAACTCTTATCCTCCACCAAACACAAATACTCTACCCCACTCTCCCACTCTGCGGCAGGGACCGTCAGTCTGCTGAAGATCATGTCTTTGTCTCCATCCCTCTTTGGACCCTGAGTCTTCACTCCATCTTCTCTCTCAATTCCATCCACCAGCCAGGTTACCCTGACTCCCTCTAAATCACTGTGAAGTATCTCACAGAGAATAGTCGCCGTCCTGTTCCTCCAGATCTCTTCGAAAGGAGGCTTCCTTAAAGTGACTGAGATCCTAGTGTCCACACATACACCTGGGAGAAAAATTACAATTATTATTCAATCATTCCCCAATGGGACGTGGACATCGCTGGCAAGGCTGGCATTTCATGCGCATCACCACATGTACAATAGTGGCTTGCTCAGCTCTTTCAGAGGAGAGTTATGAGTCAACCACATGTGTTTGTGCCTGGAGCCACATCTGGGACAGACAGGGTAAAGACAGCAGGTAGCCTTAATAAGGAACATTAACAAACTATTAGGGTTTTTACCACAATCTAACAGCTTCTGTTTCACAGATTTGAGCGTTTAATTCCTAATTGTTTCCTTTCTAAAACTGAATTCAAATTCCCAAGCTGTCATCGAATTGAACTCAGTTCTCTGGATTATTGATCATATGTGTCCTCCACATATGAAGGTTGTATGTTCATGCCCCACTACAGATACTTGAGTACATAATCAAGAATGGCAAACCAGTACTGAGGGAGCTCTGCACTGTGTTGAGTGCCGTCTTTCAGGAAGAGACGTGAGACCAAGGCCCTTTCTCGGGATGAACAGATACCATTGTCGGGAATTTGAAAAAGGGAAAGGGGAGGGAGGACAATGTTTAACAGATTATCTGATAGTAATAATATAATGATCACTTATTGTCACAAGTAGGCTTCAATGAAGTTACTGTGAAAAGCCCCTAGTCGCCACATTCCGGTGCCTGTTTGGGGAGGCTGGTACAGGAATTGAACCCGCACTGCTCCCTTGTTCTGCATTACAAGCCAGCTGTTTAGCCCACTGTGCTAAACCAGCCCCAATATGATCATCATATTGCTGTGTGTGAGACATTGCTACACACCAATTAGTCAACACTGTCGTTACATTGAAACACTGACTGCACCTCATGGAAAGGACTGTTTTGGCTGCGAAACATTTTGGCACATCCTGAGGATGTGAAAGGGGGACATTAATGCAATTATATCTTTCTTTGTCCAGGCCTCTGGATTACTGATCTACTCAAACACCCACTGCATAAACACATGCACATTGTTGGTGTTGTACTTTCTGACCCTCGTAGAGTTTATAGCCTTTGGGATCAGCAACGTCAATATTGGAGCTAGGCCCAGGATCATACCTTGGACGTTCCTCACTGTCCCATTGGTGCCAAAGTGGGAGGCTGTCAAACCCCTTCAGAATCTTCGCTGTTTCAAAGAGATCACCTTTTATTTCTCTAAAGTCCAGAATGTCTCAATTAACTCAGACTCTCATCATTGGACAACCCTCCCATCCCAGCAACCAATCGAGTGAATCTTCTCTGCATTGCCTCCAAGGCAAGTACATCCCTCCTTTGATAGTTTTGAAGACCAAAACTGGACACAGTTTAACAGGTCTGGTCCCAACAAATCCCTGTGCGATTGAATCAAGACTTCCGGTCAGCTTGTAACAAAGGTTAACATGTATTTAGCTTAACCGGATTATATCTCTTTGCAGCCTCTTGGTGTCCTCTTCTCAGTTTACAGTCAAACTTGTCTTGTCAACACATAGCAGAGTCTGTTGCACTGATTATTGTGGCACTCCACTAGTTACAGCCTGATTACTTTAAAAGGTCATGTTTCTCCCGACTCTGTTTCTCTGTTGACAAATCCTCCATCCATGCTGATATCCCCAGCACAAGCTCATACCTGGTGTATTAACCTTTTATTTGGCACATTCTTGAACGTTTTAAAACTCCAAATGTGCAACATCTACCGGATCCCCTGTGTCTACCCCTGGAGCTAAGTCCTCAAAAAATCAAATTGTCAGATATAATTTTTGTTTTGTGAACCCACGTTGCCTTTGTCTGATCAGACTAGGATTTTCTAAGTGTGTGATTCCTCCTTAATAATAGATTCCAGCAACAATAGATTCCAACATTTTTCTGACAACTTACATCAGGCTGAGGGTCTGTAGTTTTCTATTTTCTCTCACCCTCCTTTCTTGAATCGCAGTGTTATTTATGTTTTCTAACTTCCAATCCACAGGAGTTTGGGGAATTTTGGAAAATCCTAACCAGCATACTCACAATCTTGACAGCAACCTCTTCGAGCCTTAGGATATTAACCTTCAGCTCCTGGAGAGTTTTCACTTTTAATCCCTTCAACCTCCCCAGTAGCCTTTCCTCTGCTGATAGAAATGATCTTCAGTTCCTCACTCTCATTCACCCCTTTGTAACCCCTCTATATCTGGTCTGTAAATTGTGCCTTCGACTGTGAAGGCCGGCACAAAATATTTGTTCAATGTCTCTGCCATTTCCTCATGCCCCATTCTCATTTCTCCTGCCTTTGCCACTAAGGGGCCAACATTTGTGGTAATAACTCTTCTTTTTGTATATGTACGAAGTGCCACACAACCTGAGTTCATGTTGCTTCACTAGTTCACTTTTGAATTCTATTTTTTTCTTTCTTGTCAACCTTTTGGTCAATCTTTGCAGTTTTCTAAAACACTCTCAGTCCTCGGGCGTCATTCTCCGACCCACCGCTGGGTCGGAGAATGGCCGTTGGCCGCCGTGAATCCCGCCCCCGCCCCCGCCGAAGTCTCCGCTCCCGGAGATTGGGCGGGGGCGGGAATCCGGCCGCGCCGGTTGGCGGGACCCCCCGCTGGATTCTCCGGCCCGGATGGGCCGAAGTCCCGCCCAGGAATTGCCTGTCCCGCCGACGTAAATCAAACCTGGTATTTACTGGCGGGACCAGGCGGCGTGGGCGGGCTCCGGGGTCCTGGGGGGGGGGGGCGCGGGGCGATCTGACCCCGGGGGGTGCCCCCACGGTGGCCTGGCCCGCAATCGGGGCCCACCGATCCGCGGGCGGGCCTGTGCCGTGGGGGCACTCTTTCCCTTCCGCCTCCGCTACGGCCTCCACCATGGCGGAGGCGGAAGAGACTCTCCCCACTGCGCATGCGCGGGAAACTGACAGCGGCCGCTGACGCTCCCGCGCACGCACTGGGAAACTGACAGCGGCCGCTGACGCTCCCGCGCATGCGCCGCATTTCCGCGCCAGCTGGCGGGGAAACAAACGCCATTTCCGCCAGCTGGCGGGGCGGAAATCCCTCCGGCGTCAGCCTAGCCCCTCAATGTTGGGGCTAGGCCGCCAAAGATGCGGAGCCTTCCGCACCTTTGGGCCGGCGCGATGCCCGTCTGATTGGCGCCGGCTTTGGCGCCAGTCGGCGGACATCTCGCCGTTGGGGGAGAATTTCGCCCCTCAGGCGCACTAACATTCTTTGCAACATTATTAGACTCTTTTTAATTTCACACTATCATTAGCTTTGTTTGTAAGCCATCTTTATGTGGATCTTTATTGTCCCATTCTTGCTTTTAATGGAATGTATTTTTATTGAACATCTCAATGATTGCTCCAAATGTTTCTCACTTTTTTACTGTCACATCTTTATATTTATTTACCCAATCTACAATCCCCTCATACCGACATAACTGACTTTGTTTAAGTATAATATTTGTGGTTGGTATTGGAGTATGGCAGTTTCTAACTCAATATGGAATTCAATTGCATTGTGATCACTATTTCCCAATGGATCTTTTGTTATGGAGTTACTAAATGACCTTGTTCATTACACAATAATCCCTTCCTGAATACTGATGAATTGGTATTGGACATGTTGAGGTTTGTCACAGTGCCACAAAGATTTTCAAGGCTAGTTTTGATGTGCGCCATATATAGTCATTAATATCAAGCTAGGGTTTAATCTGCACAGTGTTGATATTAAATATTGCAGTTTTGTCAGTTGTTCAGCCCATCCTTCCATTACTCGCTAAGATTCGACATTTAATGGCCCCTTGTGTTAGGTGGTCTCACATCAGAAATCCTTACAGAGTCCGGAGAAATGCTTATCTGATTGGGTGAATGGTGCCTCATGCCATTTAACATTGAAGGGAAATATAAAAAGGCACTTTGCAAACTGCAACGTTTTGTAGACATTGAGTTCCTGCCGTTGACTCATGTTTTGGTCTCCAGGAGATGGAGGAATTGAACCATTTCCATTTCTGTTACCCAGACATTTCACACAACACCTATCAAATTAAAAAACAGGTCCTCAAGGGTCATAATCTCCGGATTACTGCCCAAGCCACGTGCAAATTGACATAGGGAGGCAAGAATAAGGGAAGTTAACACGTGGCTGAAAGAGTGGTGTGGGAATGAGGGGTTCCTTTTCATGGGACACTGGCATCAGTTTTGGGACAGGGGGTACCTAGACCGTTGGGATGGTCTCCACCTGAACCGAGCTGGGACCAGTGTTCTGGCGAAAAGAGTAAATAGGGTGGTCAATAGGACTTTAAACTAAAGATTGGGGGGGAAGGGAAAGTCAGGGAACCAAGAGGTGAAGTAATCAGCGGGGAGCGTAGCTGCTTAGGAATACAAAAAAACACGAACAGACAAAACCCAAGAGTGGTTATGATTGTCCCCATCCCACAAAATATGACACAGTGTATGGAAAGGCTCAGTAAACCAAGGTCCACCACACTAAGAAAACAAAAAGGGACGGTCAATAGAGAATTGAAGGTGCTATATTTAAATGCGCGCAGTGTACGGAACAAGGTAGATGAGCTTGTGGCCCAGATTGTGACTGGCAGGTATGATGTGGTAGGCATCACAGTGACATGGTTGCAAGGGGTTCAGGACTGGCATTTAAACATCCAGGGATTCACAACCAATCGAAAAGACAAAGAGGTGGGCAGAGGGGGCGGGGTTGACTTGTTAATTAGGAATGAAATTAAATCAATAGCACTAAACGACATAGGGTCAGGTGATGTGGAGTCTGTGTGGGTAGAGTTGAGGAACCACAAAAGCAAAAAAACCATAATGGGAGTTATGTACAGGCCTCCGAACAGTGGTCAGGACCGGGGGCACAAAATGCACCACGAAAGAGAAAGTGCATGTCAGAAAGGCAAGGTCACAGTGATCATGGGGGACTTCAATATGCAGGTGGACTGGGTAAACAATACTGCCAGTGGTCCCAAGGAAAGGGAATTCATTGAATGTTTACAGGAGGGCGTTTTGGAACAGCTTGTGATGGAGCCCACGAGGGAACAGGCCATTCTGGACTTAGTGTTGTGTAATGAGCCAGACTTGATTAAAGATCTTAAAGTAAGGGAGCACTTAGGAGGCAGTGATCATAATATGGTCGAATTCAATCTCCAATTTGAAAGAAAGAAGGTAGAATCAGATGTAAAGGTGTTACAGTTAAATAAAGGTAACTACAGGGGCATGAGGGAGGAACTGACGAAAATCGACTGGGAGCAGAGCCTAGTGGGAAAGACAGTAGAACAGCAATGGCAGGAGTTTCTGGGAGTAATTGAGGACACAGTACAGAGGTTCATCCCAAAGAAAAGAAAGGTTATCAGAGGGGGGATTAGGCAGCCATGGCTGACAAAGGAAGTTAGGGAATGCATCAAAGCAAAAGAGAAAGCCTATAATGTGGCAAAGAGTAGTGGGAAGTCAGAAGATTGGGAAGACTACAAAAACAAACAGAGGATAACAAAGAGAGAAATAAGGAAAGAGAGGATCAAATTTGAAGGTAGGCTAGCCAGTAACATTAGGAATGATAGTAAAAGTTTCTTTAAATACATTAAAAACAAATGGGAGGCAAAAGTAGACATTGGGCCGCTCCAAAATGACGCTGGTAATTTTGTGATGGGAGACAAGGAAATAGCTGAGGAACTAAATAAGTACTTTGCGTCAGTCTTCACAGTAGAAGACATGAGTAATATCCCAACAATTCAGGAGAGTCAGGGGGCAGAGTTGAATATGGTAGCCATCACAAAGGAGAAAGTGCTAGAGGAACTAAGAGGTCGAAAAATTGATAAATCTCCGGGCCCAGATGGGCTACATCCTAGAGTTCTAAAGGAGATAGCTGAAGAAATAGTGGAGGCGTAGTTATGATCTTTCAAAAGTCACTGGAGTCAGGGAAAGTCCCAGAGGATTGGAAAATCGCTGTTGTAACCCCCTTGTTCAAGAAGGGAACAAGGAAAAAGATGGAAAATTATAGGCCAATTAGCCTAACCTCGGTTGTTGGCAAGATTCTAGAATCCATTGTTAAGGATGAGATTACTAAATTCTTGGAAGTGCAGGGTCGGATTAGGACAAGTCAGCATGGATTTAGTAAGGGGAGGTCGTGCCTGACAAACCTGTTAGAGTTCTTTGAAGAGATAACAAATAGGTTAGACCAAGGAGAGCCAATGGATGTTATCTATCTTGACTTCCAAATGGCCTTTGATAAGGTGCCTCACGGGAGTCTGCTGAGTAAAATAAGGGCCCATGGTATTCGAGGCAAGGTACTAACATGGGTTGACGATTGGCTGTCAGGCAGAAGGCAGAGAGTTGGGATAAAAGGTTCTTTTTCGGAATGGCAACCGGTGACGAGTGGTGTCCCGCAGGGTTCAGTGTTGGGGCCACAGCTGTTCTCTTTATATATTAACTAGATCTAGATGACGGGACTGGGGGCATTCTGGCTAAGTTTGCCGATGATACAAAGATAGGTGGAGGGGCAGGTAGTATGGAGGAGGTGGGGAGGCTGCAGAAAGATTTAGACAGTTTAGGAGAGTGGTCCAAGAAATGGCTGATGAAATTCAACGTGGGCAAGTGCGAGGTCTTGCACTTTGGAAAAAAGAATAGAGGCATGGACTATTTTCTAAACGGTGACAAAATTCATAATGCTGAAGTGCAAAGGGACTTGGGAGTCCTAGTCCAGGATTCTCTAAAGGTAAACTTGCAGGTTGAGTCCGTAATTAAGAAAGCAAATGCAATGTTGTCATTCATCTCAAGAGGCTTGGAATATAGAAGCAGGGATGGGGACTTCCGGGTGGGCGATGACCAGCTGAGTCGCACGTTTCGGCAGCTCCCGGTGGAACGGACTTTTGGGCTCTTAATAGGACGCCCTTCGGCAATTTTAACAGCAAATAACACTGTGCGGTAATCCAGAGGGAATCCCCCCTGGACACGGATGGAAAAAAGAGAGGAAAGTAGCCGGATTGCGGTGAATCCTCTAGAGCAGCGGCCAGGAAGGCAGGCACAAAGCAAGATGGCGTCGGAAGGAGGCAGTTTAATATGGGGCCCTGACCAACAAGAGTTCCTGCGGCGTTGCGTAGATGAACTCAAAAAGGAGATGAAGAAGGAGCTGTTGGCCCCGATATTACAAGCGATTGAGGGGCTAAAGGAGCAGCAAAAGACCCAGGAACAGGAGCTTCGGGTCATGAAGGCAAAGGCTGCTGAGAATGAGGACGACATACAGGGCCTGCCTGGTGGTGAAAACGGAGATCCACGAGGCACAACACAAAAGATGTGTGAAAAGGCTGGAGGTGCTGGAGAATAATGCGAGGAGGAAGAACCTAAGGATTCTTGGTCTTCCTGAAGGTACAGAAGGGACGGACGTCGGGGCATATGTGAGCACGATGCTGCACTCGTTAATGGGATCGGAGGCCCCGACGGGTCCGCTGGAGGTGGAGGGAGCCTATCGGGTTATGGCGCGAAGTCCGAGGGCTGGAGAAATTCCTCGAGCAATAGTGGTGAGATTTCTCCGATATAAGGACAGAGAGATGGTCCTCAGATGGGCAAAGAAAACTCGGAGCAGTAGGTGGGAGAATGCGGTGATCCACGTATATCAAGATTGGAGTGCGGAGGTGGCGAGAAGGAGGGCAAGCTTTAATCGGGCCAAGGCGGTGTTGCATAAAAAGGTCAAATTCGGAATGCTGCAACCGGCAAGACTGTGGGTCACACATCTAGGGAAACACCACTACTTTGAAAGATGAGGCGTGGACATTTATTGTCGAGGAGAAGCTGGAGTGAGCGGGCCAGAAAAAGAACGTTTGGGACAAAAGTGGGGGGATGAATTTGTGGGATGAAGGAGGGAAAAGGGGGAAGAGAGGACTTCCCAAGTTGTTAAACCTGCGACCCTGTAACTTCTCTCTCTTCCCCATGTCGTGGGGGAGGGGGTGAGGGAGGATGAGGAGCTGAGGGCGCCGGCCATTGGGGGCGGGGCCAAAAGGGAAGCGCGGGCTTTGTTCCCGCGCTATGGTAATCATGGCGGGAACAGGGAAGAGGAAGGAGGGGGCCTCGCACAGTGTGAGCCGAGGTCACGGGGGGAAGCCGAGGTCGGCCAGAGTTTGCTGACTTCTGGGAGCAACAGGGGGGGTGCAATTACGCTAGCATGGGATCTAGCGGGGGGGGAGGGTTAACTGGGTTGCTGCTGCTGGGGAGAAGGGGGAGCTGGTATGGGAGGGGGGGGGTCGGGGCGGGGAGGCACCGCCTGGGGGGGATACAGCTACGTGGGAACCGGGTGAGGAGCTGGATTGAAAAAGGAAATGGCTAGTCGTCAAGGGGGGGTGGGGTAAAGAGCCCCCCAACCCGGTTGATCACGTGGAATGTGAGAGGGCTGAACGGGCCGATGAAGAGGGCACGAGTACTCGCACACCTAAAGAAACTTAAGGCAGATGTGGTTATGCTTCAGGAGACGCATCTGAAGCTGATAGACCAGGTTAGACTTGGCAAAGGATGGGCGGGGCTGGATGCAAAAAACAGGGGGGTGGCCATACTAGTGGGGAAGCGGGTAATGTTTGAGGCAAAGACTGTAGTGGCGGATAGTGGGGGCAGATACGTGATGGTGAGTGGCAAACTGCAAGGGGAGGCGGTGGTATTAGTGAACGTGTATGCCCCGAACTGGGATGATGCCAATTTTATGAGGCGTATGTTAGGACGAATCCCGGACCTAGAAGTGGGGAAGTTGGTAATGGGTGGAGACTTTAATATGGTGCTGGACCCAGGGCTGGACAGATCGAGGTCCAGGACCGGAAGGAGGCCGGCTGCAGCTAGGGTGCTTCAGGATTTTATGGAACAGATGGGAGGAGTAGATCCCTGGAGATTTAGTAGACCGAGGAGTAAGGAGTTTTCGTTTTTCTCCTATGTACACAAAGTTTATTCACGAATAGATTTTTTTGTTTTGGGAAGGGCACTGATCCCAAAGGTGATGGGGACGGAGTACACGGCTATAGCCATCTCGGATCATGCTCCACACTGGGTGGACCTGGAGATAGGGGAAGAAAAACAACAGCTTCCACCCTGGAGAATGGACATGGGATTATTGGCAGATGAGGGGGTGTGTTTAAGGGTGAGGGGTTGTATTGAAAGGTACTTGGAACTTAATGATAATGGGGAGGAACAGGTGGTCTGGGAGGCACTGAAGGCAGTGGTTAGAGGGGAGCTGATATCTATTAGGGCACATAAAGGAAAGCAGGAGGGTAGGGAAAGGGAGCGGTTGTTGAAAGAACTTCTGAGGGTGGACAGACAATACGCGGAGGCACCGGAGGAGGGACTGTACAGGAAAAGGCAAAGGCTACATGTAGAATTTGACTTGTTGACTATGGGTAATGCAGAGGCACAATGGAGGAAGGCACAGGGTGTACAGTACGAATATGGGGAGAAGGCGAGTAGGTTGTTGGCCCACCAACTGAGGAAAAGGGGAGCAGCGAGGGAGATAGGGGGGGGTGAGAGATGAGGAGGGAGAGATGGAGCGGGGAGCGGAGAGAGTGAATGGAGTGTTCAAGGCATTTTATGAAAGATTATATGAAGCACAGCCCCCCGACGGGAAGGAGAGAATGATGTGCTTTCTGGATCAGCTGGAATTTCCTAAAGTGGAGGAGCAGGAGAGAGTGGGGCTGGGAGCACAGATTGAGACGGAGGAAGTAGTGAAAGGGATTGGGAGCATGCAGGCGGGGAAGGCCCCGGGACCAGACGGATTCCCAGTTGAATTCTACAAGAAATATTTGGACTTGCTGGCCCCGCTACTGATGAGAACCTTCAATGAGGCGAGGGAAAGGGGGCAGCTGCCCCCGACTATGTCAGAGGCAACGATATCACTCCTCCTAAAGAAGGAAAAATACCCGCTGCAATGCGAGTCATACAGGCCCATTTCCCTCCTGAATGTGGATGCTGAGATTCTGGCTAAGGTAATGGCAATGAAGATAGAGGATTGTGTCCCGGGGTGGTCCATGAGGACCAAACTGGGTTTGAGACGGGGAGACAGCTAAATACAAATATACGGAGGCTGCTAGGGGTAATGAGGATGCCCCCACCAGAGGGGGAAGCGGAGATAGTGGTGGCGATGGATGCCGAGAAAGCATTTGATAGAGTGGAGTGGGATTATTTGTGGGAGGTGTTGAGGAGATTTGGCTTTGGGGACGGGTATATCAGGTGGGTACAGTTGCTGTATAGGGCCCCGATGGCGAGCGTGGTCACGAATGGACGGGGGTCTGACTATTTTCGGCTCCATAGAGGGACGAGGCAGTGATGTCCTCTGTCCCCGTTATTGTTTGCACTGGCGATTGAACCCCTGGCCACAGCACTGAGGGGTTCCAGGAAGTTGAGGGGAGTACTTACGGGGGGAGAAGAACACCGGGTATCTCTGTATGCGGATGATTTGTTGCTATATGTGGCGGACCCGGCGGAGGGGATGCCAGAGATAATGCGGATACTTGGGGAGTTTGGGGATTTTTCAGGTTATAAACTGAACATGGGGAAAAGTGAGTTATTTGTGGTGCATCCGGGGGAGCAGAGCAGAGAGATAGAGGATTTACCGTTGAGGAAGGTAACAAGGGACTACCGGTATCTGGGGATCCAGATAGCCAAGAATTGGGGTACATGACATAGGCTTAATTTAACACGGTTGGTGGAACAGATGGAGGAGGATTTCAAGAGATGGGACATGGTGTCCCTGTCACTGGCAGGTAGGGTGCAGGCGGTTAAAATGGTGGTCCTCCCGAGATTCCTTTTTGTGTTCCAGTGCCTCCCGGTGGTGATCACGAAGGCTTTTTTCAAAAGAATTGAGAAGAGCATTATGAGTTTTGTGTGGGCTGGGAAGACCCCAAGAGTGAGGCGGGGATTCTTGCAGCGTAGTAGGGACAGGGGGGGTGCTGGCACTACGGAGCCTAAGTGAGTACTACTGTGCCGCCAATGTTTCAATGGTGTGTAAGTGGATGGGAGAAGGGGAGGGAGCGGCGTGGAAGAGATTGGAGAGGGCGTCCTGCAGGGGGACTAGCCTGCAAGCAATGGTGACGGCGCCGTTGCCGTTCTCACCAAAGAAATACACCACAAGCCCGGTGGTAGTGGCTATATTGAAAATTTGGGGGCAGTGGAGACGGCATAGGGGAGGGACGGGAGCTTCGGTGCGGTCCCCGATAAGAAACAATCATAGGTCCGTTCCGGGGAGAATGGATGGGGGATTTGGAGCATGGCAAAGAGCTGGGGTAGTACAACTAAGAGATCTATTTGTAGATGGGACGTTTGCGAGTTTGGGAGCGCTGACGGAGAAATATGGGTTGCCCCAAGGGAATACATTTCGGTACATGCAATTGAGGGCTTTTGCGAGGCAACAGGTGAGGGAATTCCCGCAGCTCCCGACGCAGGAAGTGCAGGATAGAGTGATCTCAAAGAGACATGGGTGGGGGACGGTAAGGTGGCAGACATATACAGGGAGATGAGGGACGAGGGGGAGATCATGGTAGATGAGCTGATGGGAAGAAGAACTGGGGGAGGAGATTGAGGAGGGGCTGTGGGCTGATGCCCTACGTAGGGTAAGCTCATCGTCCTCGTGTGCCAGGCTAAGCCTGATACAATTTAAGGTGCTACACTGGGCGCATATGACTGGAGCACGGCTTAGTAAATTTTTGGGGGTAGAGGATAGGTGTGCGAGATGCTCGAGAGGCCCAGCGAATCACACCCACATGTTCTGGTCATGCCCGGCACTACAGGGGTTCTGGGTGGGGGTGGCAAAGGTGCTTTCGAAGGTGGTGGGGGTCCGGGTCGAACCAAGCTGGGGGTTGGCTATATTCGGGGTTGCAGAAGAGCCGGGAGTGCAGGAGGCGAGAGAGGCTGACGTGTTGGCCTTTGCGTCCCTTGTAGCCCGGCGCAGGATATTGTTAATGTGGAAGGAAGCCAAACCCCCGGGTGGAGAGACCTGGATAAACGATATGGCAGGGTTTATAAAGTTAGAACGGATTAAGTTTGTGTTAAGGGATTTGGCTCAGGGGTTCACCAGGCGGTGGCAACCGTTCGTCGACTACCTCACAGAAAGATAGAGGGAATGGAAAAGAAGTAGACAACAGCAGCAACCCAGGGGGGGGGGGGGGAGGGAGGAATCGGACGGACTCTCAGGGGTGTTATTGTATAGGTATTTGGTATATGTAATTGTATGTTGGATTGTATTTTTGGAGAGTATTTATTTTGGACAAGGCAGTTGCCATTTAGTTTTGTTTTTTGTTTTTGTTTATATATTACTTATTTATTTGTTTAAAACTGGCCACGGTTATTTATATTGCTTTATTGTTGTGTAAAAGAAACACTACGTATTGTTATGTTTGGCCAAAAAACTTGAATAAAATGTATTTTAAAAAAAAAAATAAAAGCAGGGATATACTTCTGAAGCTTTATAAAGCATTAGTTAGGCCCCATTTAGAATACTGTGAGCAATTTTGGGCCCCACACCTCAGGAAGGACATACTGGCACTGGAGCGGGTCCAGCGGAGATTCACACGGATGATCCCAGGAATGGTAGGCCTAACATACGATGAACGTCTGAGGATCCTGGGATTATATTCATTGGAGTTTAGGAGGTTGAGGGGAGATCTAATAGAAACTTACAAGATAATGAATGGCTTAGATAGGGTGGATGTAGGAAAGTTGTTTCCATTAGCAGGGGAGACTAGGACCCGGGAGCACAGCCTTAGAATAAAAGGGAGTCACTTTAGAACAGAGATGAGGAGAAATTTCTTCAGCCAGAGAGTGGTGGGTCTGTGGAATTCATTGCCACAGAGGGCTGTGGAGGCCGGGACGTTGAGTGTCTTTAAGACAGAAGTTGATAAATTCTTGATTTCTCGAGGAATTAAGGGCTATGGAGAGAGAGCGGGTAAATGGAGTTGAAATCAGCCTTGATTGAATGGTGGAGTGGACTCGATGGGCCGAATGGCCTTACCTCCGCTCCTATGTCTTATGGTCTAAATCATCGTCCTGTGTCCGGCTTCACTAATTAGCCTCAGGATCCGCTTATTAAAGGGACTTTACTGGATCAGTGTAAAATTTGTTCCTGCCGTCAAACCCTTGTCTCGCCCCTTTACCACATCCCACCCCAAGGCCTCTCTGGGTCAGAGATGAGGTTCCAATTCTTAGCAACTGGAGTCAAACCAGAAAGGTAATGGTCAAGCTGTGGGCTGGACCCAATCCAAACTGCGTAGGTCCAGTCACACAACAAAGTGAGTGTACAGACAAGGTTTGGGTTGGACCGGAGAATCTGAGATAGGTCTGTATCTCCTCCCTCTTTGTCCACTCTCATCGGGACTGTCACCATGGACTGGATTTGAACCCAAATGATTTGTAATGAAATTCAACGGCCCATTCGATTCACAAGCAATCACTTTATTTCACAGACTTGCTGGTGGCATTGATATTGGTGTTGTGCACCATCAGGGAGTGTCACATCAAAGTTAGTCTGATACAGGAACCTCGGCACACACCCAGAACAAGAACAAGTAGGACAAGAAGAAGCAGCTTTTCCACCCGGAACTGGAAGATTTGCGTTTCCACCTGGAACTGGAAGAGTTGCAGATTTAAGTATTATATATTTCCACCTCCCCTCCCCGGGGCTGGGAAAGTGAGAGCCCCACCCAGCCTCGGAATTCTGCTCCATCCGGTCTTTATAGGATCCTGAAGATACTAGGTCAGGTAGACTGAGTCAAGCTTTTGCACTTTGACCAGAGCAGTGGGCTTAGAGGACACGAGCTGCCATTGAAAGGATCAGGGATCAATTCAAAACTAATCTGGTGAAGCAATATTTCAGTGAGTGGTCAGCCTCTGGAACAGGCTCACTCGGGACATTCTGAAAGTAGATCATGGGAAATCTTTCAAATGCAAAACTGGAAAGATTATTTTCATCAATCAACATAGAAAAGGAACACGTCAAAGGTGATTTGAACAGTGGGGGGTATCATGTGGGGCTACAATTTCACAATATACTCCAGTCATGGAGAGTACAGTCAGGTGAGGGTTCAAATGAGCTTCTCAGTCCCCTTTTACTATCTCAGTTATTTATTTCCAGGTTTTACTTTTGAAACTGAATTCTAAATGTCAAAGTGGCTTGGTGGAATTTGAACTCAGCTCTCTGGATGACTAACTGAATGATTCAGCATTGGCTCATTGGTCGCACCTTCCCCTCTATGTCAGCAGGTCGTGTGTTCAAAGCTCCCTTTGGATATTTGGGTGTATAATCTGTGCCGCCCCACTTGGTGTCGGTGCAGAGGGAGTGCTGCACTGTTGGACGTGACAAGGCCATGACTGCACCCGCCCCCTCCCCCTCAGATTGAACAAAAAGATCCTACAGCCAATATCCAAGATGAGACGGGGGGAAATCCCCTTTGAGGCCTGGCCAATGTTTACCCCTCAAGCCACAGCACAAACACAGATAATCAGTTCACCATCACATTGCTGTTAATGGGATCTTGCTGTGTACAAATTAATTGTCGTGTTTCTTTCATTCGTGTCGAACATGACTGAACCTCATGGCGATGGGGGGAAAAACCATGTGAATATTGGATTGACACCCAGAGTCCTACCTTGGATGGAGTTCACTGTCTCATTGATGTTGAAGTTGGAGGCAGGGTGAGACACTGCACAGGTGAAGACTGAGCCTTTCCTCCACTCCTCTGTGTTCACAGTCAGGTAGTGCCTCACACTGAAAGCCTCCCCTTGCTCCAGAGCCGTGAGTCCAGCACGAGTGTTGGAGGAGATGGGAGTGCCGTCCTTCTCCCAGGAGATGTGTATGAGGTTGGGGTAGAATCCAGAGATGATACACTCGAGTGTGGCTGTGCTCTGATTCTCAATCTCTTGAGCTGGTGGAGGCAGCAGTCTGACTTTGGGACTTTTTGGATGAACTGGAATGAAGGGAGCAAAAACAAAGAGGGTATTAAACTCTTTCCCCAAGGCTAACCAAGTTAGGTGTGTAATTTCTGATCTCTTGCCCACCTTTTGAACTCTTTGTCCGTTTTGAAATGGGTGAAGATGAGGAACCACTTTGAGCAGAGCACACAAACTCTGCCCCGCTGTCCCATTCCTCCACAGTGGTCCGGAGTTGGCTGATGACGGTGTATTGAGTGCCTTCCTCTCTCTGTTGCTGAGTCGTAACCCCTTTACTTCGCTCCTTCCCATTCACGTTCCAGCTGATGTGGACCTGGCTCGGATCAGAACAGACCACCGTACACAGCAGGGTAGCAGTCTTGTTGATCCAAACCTCTTCAATTGAAGGATTTTGCATAAAAACTGACATTTCTGGGAATGGGAAAGGGACAACTTCAGAAGGATTGACATTGTTTGGTGACAGTAGGGGTCAGAATTTTAGTGGGGAGCTTTTCGGTTGATGATAATCGATGATAGGGCAGCAAGGAATGACTTTAAATGGTCCCACTTTTCGAACTGTAATATCTTGACCTGACATTGGGTGAAAACACAAACCAGCTAAATGTGTAGCAAACTGAACATTAGAAAATTCCACGGTCGTTTCAGCGACATGCTGCAATTCTCAGTTTGCAATTTATCACCGAGAAAACATAATCCGAGCATTAAGAAGCGGTGGCATCCATTTTGAATTTGTTTGCTGTGACTTTGGTCCACAGTGAGGACTGCAGTTGAGTTGTGGGGTTGAGCAACATTTAGATGTGGTGCTGTTAATAAATTGCATCCTCCAGTTTGTGAAATGGATTGAGACAGATGCAGACTACTCAGCAACAGAAATAATTGATTGAAATCTGATTTACTTCCAGCCCCTCCACCTCCCCGCTGCTGTATGGGGGGCTGTGCAGGTCAATTTGTGACATTGAGCAGATTGAATCAATGGGTTCCCTTCTTGGAGACTCCCTCACACTGCCTCAGTTTTACAATTCTGATCCGAGTGTACACATCTCACCGTCCGCACCTCTCCTTATCTCTACCACCTTTGCCAACCCTACAATTGTCTGAGAACGCT
>NC_092711.1:128751543-128902543 GCF_047496885.1 Scyliorhinus torazame | reverse complement strand
GCAATGCACCAACCCTGGCCTCTTGTACACCCAACGCTCCCTGTGCCTTCAGCTGTCCAGTCCCTAATCTCTGGAAGTCTGTAGCTGAATCACAATTCCATGGGAAACACCCTTTCCTATTTCTAGACGCTCCTTAAAACCGACCTCTTCCCGCCCGTCCAAATAACCCCTGCCTTGGTTCATCATCAGTGCTTTCTGATTGCTTTCCAGTGCTGAACTCCAGACATTTGTCTGTACTAAAGGTGATTTATAAAAGCTGGTTATTGTGGACAGGTCCCTGTGAAAAAAAGGTGATTAGTTTGCAATGGCAAAGCAACCCATAAATCAGACAAAATTACAGAAGGACCCCTCTTGCTGGAGCTCGGGGATCATTTGTGATTAACATGTAAAGTCCCCCCCACCCCCGACTCCAGTTTCACATTCAAGTCATTGGACAAGAAAGCGAATGGTTTACTGAGTCCTTCACACGTTTTCCCCATTGTTATCAGTATCCCAAAAGAACTTCATCACTTCAGATATAACCCGGCAGCTCACTGCATGTTCTGAACACTATTCACACACACAGACACACATTCATACAGTCAGTGATGTGTAAACCGAGCTTTAATACCCACTGTATATAGTCAATGATTCATAAACCTAGCTTTAATATCCACTGTACGTTGTCAATGATTCATAAACCTAGCTTTAATATCCACTGTATATAGTCAATGATTCATAAACCTAGCTTTAATATCCACTGTATATAGTCAATGATTCATAACCTAGCTTTAATATCCACTGTATATAGTCAATGATTCATAAACCTAGCTTTAATCCACCGTATATAGTCAATGATTCATAAACCTAGCTTTAATATCCACTGTATATAGTCAATGATTCATAAACCGAGCTTTAATATCCACTGTATATAGTCAATGATTCATAAACCTAGCTTTAATACCCACTGTATATAGTCAATGATTCATAAACCTAGCTTTAATATCCACCGTACGTAGTCAATGATTCATAAACCTAGCTTTAATATCCACCGTATATAGTCAATGATTCATAAACCTAGCTTTAATATCCACTGTACGTTGTCAATGATTCATAAACCTAGCTTTAATACCCACTGTATATAGTCAATGATTCATAACCTAGCTTTAATATCCACTGTATATAGTCAATGATTCATAAACCTAGCTTTAATACCCACTGTATATAGTCAATGATTCATAACCTAGCTTTAATATCCACTGTATATAGTCAATGATTCATAAACCGAGCTTTAATATCCACTGTATATAGTCAATGATTCATAAACCTAGCTTTAATACCCACTGTATATAGTCAATGATTCATAACCTCCCTTTAATACCCACGGTATATAGTCAATGATTCATAAACCTAGCTTTAATATCCACTGTATATAGTCAATGATTCATAAACCTAGCTTTAATATCCACTGTATATAGTCAATGATTCATAAACCGAGCTTTAATATCCACTGTATATAGTCAATGATTCATAAACCTAGCTTTAATACCCACTGTATATAGTCAATGATTCATGAACCTAGCTTTAATACCCACTGTATATAGTCAATGATTCATAACCTAGCTTTAATATCCACCGTATATAGTCAATGATTCATAAACCTAGCTTTAATATCCACCGTATATAGTCAATGATTCATGAACCTAGCTTTAATACCCACTGTATATAGTCAATGATTCATAAACCTAGCTTTAATATCCATTGTATATAGTCAATGATTCATAAACCTAGCTTTAATATCCATTGTATATAGTCAATGATTCATGAACCTAGCATTGATACCCACTGTATATAGTCAATGATTCATAACCTAGCTTTAATATCCACTGTATATAGTCAATGATTCATGAACCTAGCTTTAATACCCACTGTATATAGTCAATGATTCATAAACCTAGCTTTAATATCCACTGTATATAGTCAATGATTCATAAACCGAGCTTTAATATCCACTGTATATAGTCAATGAGTCATAAACCTAGCTTTAATACCCACTGTATATAGTCAATGATTCATAAACCTAGCTTTAATCTCCACTGTATATAGTCAATGATTCATAACCTAGCTTTAATATCCACTGTATATGGTCAATGATTCATGAACCTAGCTTTAATACCCACTGTATATAGTCAATGATTCATAAACCTAGCTTTAATATCCACTGTATATAGTCAATGATTCATAAACCGAGCTTTAATACCCACTGTATATAGTCAATGATTCATAAACCTAGCTTTAATATCCACTGTACGTAGTCAATGATTCATAAACCTAGCTTTAATACCCACTGTATATAGTCAATGATTCATAAACTGAGCTTTAATACCCACTGTATATAGTCAATGATTCATAACCTAGCTTTAATATCTACTGTATATAGTCAATGATTCAGAACCTAGCTTTAATATCCACTGTATATAGTCAATGATTCATAAAACTAGCTTCAATATCCATTGTATATAGTCAATGATTCATAAACCTAGCTTTAATCTCCACTGTATATATTCAATGAATCATAAACCTAGCTTTAATATCCACTGTATATATTCAATGATTCATAAACCTAGCTTTAATACTTACTGTATATAGTCAATGATTCATAAACCTAGCTTTAATATCCACTGTATACAGTCAATGATTCATAAACCGAGCTTTAATACCCACTGTATATAGTCAATGATTCATAAACTAGCTTTAACCTCCACTGTATATAGTCAATGATTCATAAACCTAGCTTTAATATCCACTGTATATAGTCAATGATTCATAAACCTAGCTTTAATATCCACTGTATATAGTCAATGATTCATAAACCTAGCTTTAATATCCACTGTATATAGTCAATGATTCATAACCTAGCTTTAATCCACCGTATATAGTCAATGATTCATAAACCTAGCTTTAATATCCACTGTATATAGTCAATGATTCATAAACCGAGCTTTAATATCCACTGTATATAGTCAATGATTCATAAACCTAGCTTTAATACCCACTGTATATAGTCAATGATTCATAAACCTAGCTTTAATATCCACCGTACGTAGTCAATGATTCATAAACCTAGCTTTAATATCCACCGTATATAGTCAATGATTCATAAACCTAGCTTTAATATCCACTGTACGTTGTCAATGATTCATAAACCTAGCTTTAATACCCACTGTATATAGTCAATGATTCATAACCTAGCTTTAATATCCACTGTATATAGTCAATGATTCATAAACCTAGCTTTAATACCCACTGTATATAGTCAATGATTCATAACCTAGCTTTAATATCCACTGTATATAGTCAATGATTCATAAACCGAGCTTTAATATCCACTGTATATAGTCAATGATTCATAAACCTAGCTTTAATACCCACTGTATATAGTCAATGATTCATAACCTCCCTTTAATACCCACGGTATATAGTCAATGATTCATAAACCTAGCTTTAATATCCACTGTATATAGTCAATGATTCATAAACCTAGCTTTAATATCCACTGTATATAGTCAATGATTCATAAACCGAGCTTTAATATCCACTGTATATAGTCAATGATTCATAAACCTAGCTTTAATACCCACTGTATATAGTCAATGATTCATGAACCTAGCTTTAATACCCACTGTATATAGTCAATGATTCATAACCTAGCTTTAATATCCACCGTATATAGTCAATGATTCATAAACCTAGCTTTAATATCCACCGTATATAGTCAATGATTCATGAACCTAGCTTTAATACCCACTGTATATAGTCAATGATTCATAAACCTAGCTTTAATATCCATTGTATATAGTCAATGATTCATAAACCTAGCTTTAATATCCATTGTATATAGTCAATGATTCATGAACCTAGCATTGATACCCACTGTATATAGTCAATGATTCATAACCTAGCTTTAATATCCACTGTATATAGTCAATGATTCATGAACCTAGCTTTAATACCCACTGTATATAGTCAATGATTCATAAACCTAGCTTTAATATCCACTGTATATAGTCAATGATTCATAAACCGAGCTTTAATATCCACTGTATATAGTCAATGAGTCATAAACCTAGCTTTAATACCCACTGTATATAGTCAATGATTCATAAACCTAGCTTTAATCTCCACTGTATATAGTCAATGATTCATAACCTAGCTTTAATATCCACTGTATATGGTCAATGATTCATGAACCTAGCTTTAATACCCACTGTATATAGTCAATGATTCATAAACCTAGCTTTAATATCCACTGTATATAGTCAATGATTCATAAACCGAGCTTTAATACCCACTGTATATAGTCAATGATTCATAAACCTAGCTTTAATATCCACTGTACGTAGTCAATGATTCATAAACCTAGCTTTAATACCCACTGTATATAGTCAATGATTCATAAACTGAGCTTTAATACCCACTGTATATAGTCAATGATTCATAACCTAGCTTTAATATCTACTGTATATAGTCAATGATTCAGAACCTAGCTTTAATATCCACTGTATATAGTCAATGATTCATAAAACTAGCTTCAATATCCATTGTATATAGTCAATGATTCATAAACCTAGCTTTAATCTCCACTGTATATATTCAATGAATCATAAACCTAGCTTTAATATCCACTGTATATATTCAATGATTCATAAACCTAGCTTTAATACTTACTGTATATAGTCAATGATTCATAAACCTAGCTTTAATATCCACTGTATACAGTCAATGATTCATAAACCGAGCTTTAATACCCACTGTATATAGTCAATGATTCATAAACTAGCTTTAACCTCCACTGTATATAGTCAATGATTCATAAACCTAGCTTTAATATCCACTGTATATAGTCAATGATTCATAAACCTAGCTTTAATATCCACTGTATATAGTCAATGATTCATAAACCTAGCTTTAATATCCACTGTATATAGTCAATGATTCATAACCTAGCTTTAATATCCACTGTATATGGTCAATGATTCATGAACCTAGCTTTAATACCCACTGTATATAGTCAATGATTCATAAACCTAGCTTTAATATCCACTGTATATAGTCAATGATTCATAAACCGAGCTTTAATACCCACTGTATATAGTCAATGATTCATAAACCTAGCTTTAATATCCACTGTACGTAGTCAATGATTCATAAACCTAGCTTTAATACCCACTGTATATAGTCAATGATTCATAAACTGAGCTTTAATACCCACTGTATATAGTCAATGATTCATAACCTAGCTTTAATATCTACTGTATATAGTCAATGATTCAGAACCTAGCTTTAATATCCACTGTATATAGTCAATGATTCATAAAACTAGCTTCAATATCCATTGTATATAGTCAATGATTCATAAACCTAGCTTTAATCTCCACTGTATATATTCAATGAATCATAAACCTAGCTTTAATATCCACTGTATATATTCAATGATTCATAAACCTAGCTTTAATACTTACTGTATATAGTCAATGATTCATAAACCTAGCTTTAATATCCACTGTATACAGTCAATGATTCATAAACCGAGCTTTAATACCCACTGTATATAGTCAATGATTCATAAACTAGCTTTAACCTCCACTGTATATAGTCAATGATTCATAAACCTAGCTTTAATATCCACTGTATATAGTCAATGATTCATAAACCTAGCTTTAATATCCACTGTATATAGTCAATGATTCATAAACCTAGCTTTAATATCCACTGTATATAGTCAATGATTCATAAACCTAGATTTAATATCCACTGTATATAGTCAATGATTCATAAACCTAGCTTTAATATCCACTGTATATAGTCAATGATTCATAAACCTAGCTTTAATACCCACTGTATATAGTCAATGATTCATAAACCTAGCTTTAATCTCCACTGTATACAGTCAATGATTCATAAACCTAGCTTTAATATCCACTGTATATAGTCAATGAGTCATAAACTAGCTTTAATCTCCACTGTATACAGTCACTGATTCATAAACCTAGCTTTAATATCCACTGTATATAGTCAATGATTCATAAACTAGCTTTAATGTCCACTGTATACAGTCAATGATTCATAAATCTAGCTTTAATATCCACTGTATATAGTCAATGAGTCATAAACCTAGCTTTAATATCCACTGTATATAGTCAATGATTCATAAACCTAGCTTTAATATCCACTGTAAATCGTCAATGAGTCATAAACCTAGCTTTAATATCCACTGTATATAGTCAATGATTTTTTAAATATATACCAGATATATTTATTCATTGATTTATAAATTTTGGTTTAATATCCACATTGATGATGATAAATAATCTGCCATATCTGAGCTGCTCAGCTTTACATTAATAATTAAGTTTCAACGTTTAACTATCTTTGATGATATGTTGGCTCCCACCATAAAACCTCGCTGGATGGAGGAGACTTGGTGTAAAATGCTGATATTACTGGCCAAATAATGTCTGTAATTCCATTTCCCTTTGGGAAAAGAATTAAACACACTTTCCCAGTGAAATTCCTGGTGAACATTGGACTCCTCTCATGCACTGATGTCAGTATCTGGGAAGTGGGTGAAGAGAACAGTTTTCATTCCTGCTCCCAAGGATTCTCATCGGGAACGTACCGGGATGTACAGGACCCAGTTGGATCCCTGTGTCCAGTTTCACCAGTTTGCCTCAGGACCAACAGCATTAGAATGGAGCAACCTTCTTTTACTGGATCAATGTGACTCAATTCACAACCAACCCAACACTGAATTTCACACGTTGGTTCTGACACTTGTATTGGCATCAGCATCAGAGAAGGTCATATCGCAGTTAATCTGAGACAGGAACCTCCGTTTACACCAGAAAAGGAACAGGTCAGACAAGAGCTCGCAGCATTTCCATCCAGAATACGAATATCTGTGTTTCCACCTAGAACTGGAAGAATTGCAGCTTGAAGTGTTATACATTTTTACATCTCCATCCCACAGCTGGAAAAGTAGGAACTCTACACAGCCCCTGGCCTCTGCTCTCTCCTGTCTTTTCAGGATCCTAAAGGAAGTAGATCATGTGGACACTGACAAGCTGTTTTAACCTTGTCCAGAACAGTAAGATCAGTGGGCATGACCTCTGTTTGAAGAGAGCAGGATTGCCACTCTTTCTTTCTATACCTGGCCTCTGGATTGCTAGTCCACCTCCACATCGACTACATTCCCATCGCTTTACCATTAGGGGTGAACTTGTCTGGCCCCAGGAGACTTCATATGAGAACACCATGATGTCAATATAGGAATACGGCCCAGGATCTTACCTAGGATGTTGTTCACCTTCTTCTTGGTGCTGAAGTTGGTCGCTGGATGAGACACTGCACAGGTGAAGACTGAACCTTTCCTCCACACCTCTGTATTCACAGTCAGGTAGTGCCTGACACTGAAAGTCCCTGCCTGCTCCAGAGCGGTGAATCCAGGGCTGGTGTTGGAGGAGATCTGAGAGCCATCTTTCTCCCAGTAGACATCTATGAGCTCTGGGTAGAATCCAGTGATCACACACTCGAGCATGACTGTGCTCTGATTCTTGACCTCTTGGGCTGGTGGAGGTAGCAGTCTGACGTTGGGACGTTTTGGTTGAACTGGAGCTGATGGGCAAAACAATGAAAGTGTTAAACTCTCCCCCTCAAGGTTCACAAAGTTAGTTGTGTAATTTCTGATTTCTTGCCCACCTTTTGCACTCTTTGCCTGTTTTGGCACAGGTGAGGATGAGGAACTACCTTGAGCAGAGCACACAAACTCCACCCCGCTGTCCCACTCCTCCGCAGTGGTCTGGAGTTTGCTGATGACGATGCCTTTCTCTCTCTGTTGCTGAGTGGTAATTCCTGTACTTCTCTCCTTCCTGTTGACATTCCAGGTGATCTGTACCTGGCTCAGATCAGAACAGACCACTGTACATATCAGGATAGCCGCCTTCTTCATCCACACCTCTTCCATAGAAGGATTTTGGATAAAGACAGACATTTCTAGGAATGGGAAACAGTGCAAATCAGAAGACTGGGCAATATTTGGGATCAGCAAGCTTCAGGTAAGGTCTTGCTATTAAATGTAAACCATGAAACATAAGGAAGAGAAGTTGCCTTAAACAGTAACATCGATAACCTGGAGCTAATCTAATGTGCAGCGCTCCATCTAAATTTTGTAACAAATGGACAATAAGAAAATCCCAGCTTTGTTTGAAAGATTGCAATTCTCAGTTTGCAAGTTTGGACCAGGAAAACATAATCACAGCGTCAGGAACCCACCAGACCCACCAGGAACCCCCTTTTGAATCAGTTTGCCCTTACTGTGGCCAACAGACCCACAGTGACGACTGCAAATGAGTTGTGGGACTGAGTGGCTTTTAGGTGCAATGGATGGAGACAGAGATACAAAGTGCTGAGCAAAAAGAACAGTGAAACAGATGCTTTTTCACTGTGTGGGGCTGTGGAATAATGGCTGACGTTGGGCACACTGAATCAATTTCATTCCACCACGGCTCAGTTGTCAGCCTCTTACCTCCGAATCATTGTGGCTTCACGTCCCACTTGTGCACAGAACTCAAAGCTGCCACTCCTGTGCAGTACTGAGGGAGTGCTGCACTGTCACAAATGCTGCCTTTTGGATGAGAAGTGAAAATGACACCCTGACTGCTGTTTCAGGTGGGCTGAATAGAACATCAGGTACGTCAGTCCCAGCGTCCTGGCCAACATATATTCCTCACTCAACACCACAAAAACAGGTCACCTGGACATTGTCACGTTGATTTTTATGGGATCTTGCTGTGTGTAAATTGGCTGCTGTGTTTCCAACTTTACAATAGTGACTACACTTCAAAAGAACTTCATTGGCTGTGAAGCACTCTGGGATGTCCTGTGGTCATGAAAGACGATAGTTAAATGCAAATCATTCTTTGCTGTTCTTTTTCTGATTGGAGACAGTCCTGGATCTCCTCAGTGTTAAAATCCTGATCCTAATGTTCCATTGGTCTGGCCTCTCCCTGTCTGTGTCATCTTCTCCAGTCCGACAACCGCCCAGAAACTGCACGAATCTGCTCTCTGGCCCACCCTTCACTCCCTCTCCCCCAGCAATGGTGGCCATGCCTTCAGCCACCTAGGCTCTAATCTCTGGAACTCACTGCCTAAATCTCAGTGACCTGCCACCTCTCTCCCCTCATGAAATACTCTCCTTAAAACCTTGCTCTTCGGCTAAGGTTTTGGTCACTGTGGTGAACGTATTGCTACTGCAATTCACCACTGTATTGTATTGTATTGTGTTGATGCCCCTGTGGGCTCCGCCTGTGGCTCCGCCCCCTGGGGGGTGGTATATAAACCCCTGTAGCAGCACTCAGTACAGGGCAGTCGCAGGCAGGCACAGATCTAGCTTATTAAAACCACTGTTCACTTCTACTAATCGTCTCGTGTGAATTGATGGTCGCATCAGTCACAATCTCTCCTTCTTTGGGCTCAGCGTCAGTTTCACTTTGGTTTTCCTCCAGTGAGACACTTTGGAATGTTTTGCTACATTAAAGGCGCTATCTCAATGCAAATTGTCATTGATTCCCTGTCGAAGAAGATGGTTAGTTTGCATTGGGAGAGCAGCCCCCATGAGTCAGAGGAAGTAACACAAGTCCCCTCTTCCTGCAGATTGGGGATTATTTCTGCCCAACATGTACTTCCTCTAGTTTCATTCCAGAGTTACCGGCCTGGGAAGATAACGTGTGATTGATTTGTCCACATTTTCTGATTTGTACTCGTCTCCCAGGGACGTCGCCACTTCGGACATCCCACAGCTCACTGCGTGTTCTGTACACGATTAAAACACACACATTCATTTTCTGAATCACAACTGCTGTGATCCAGACTGATTGTTCTCTCCCGATGTAATATTAACACTTGGAGAGAAACAGGGGGCGGGATTCTCCCACCCCCGCGGGTCGGAGAATCGCCGGGGGGCGGCGTGAATCCCGCCCCCGCCGGCTGCCGAATTCTCTGGTGGCGGGGATTTGGCAGGGGCAGGAATCGCGCCGCGCCGGTCAGCGGCCACTGGCAGCGCCCCCCCCCCCGGCGATTCTCTGGCCCGCGATGGGCCGAGTGGCCGGTCGGTCCCGCCGGCTAAATTAGAGTAGGTACTTACTGGCGGGACCTGGCTGCGCGGGTGGCCTCCGGGGTTCTCGGGGGGGCACGGGGGGATCTGGCCCCGGGAGGTGCTCCCACGGTGGCCTAGCCCACGATCGGGGCCCACCGATCCGCGGGTGGGCCTGTGCCGTGGGGGCACTCTATTCTTCCGCGTCGGCCGCTGTGGTCCTCCGCCATGTCTGACGTGGACATGAACCCCCCTGCGCATACGCTGGGATGGCACCAGCACACGCTGGCGCTCCCGCGCATGTGCCAACTCGCGCCGGCCGGCGGAGGACCTTCGGTGCCGGTTGGCGTGGCGCCAAGCCCCTTCCCCACCGCCCGGCGCAAACCACCCTGGCGCCAGCCTAGCCCCTGAAGGTGCGGAGGATTCCGCATCTTTGGGGCGGCTCGACGCAGGAGTTCACGGCACTCCTTCCCGCTGGAGTTGCTCGCCCCGCCGATTCCCACAGAATCCCGCCCAGGATTCCTATATTTGTGTCTGGATCAAAATCTTTCTTGTCCGCCAACTATCAACTCTTCCAGCTGCAATTTGAGCTGATGTTCAGCACACGGTGTCTGTCTGACAGGACCGTGACTGTTATTAGGCTGAGATGTTATGTTTTGAACAAAACGTTCACCAATTCCCTCCCAGATTGGGATTGCTCATTGTATTAGTGAGTAAGTCGAGATGTTTATAAATCCCTTTTTCTAGTTTGTCTCCTGTCATAAAACCTGACAGAGTTGGAAAAAAAACTCCCCTTGTCCTTGTAAAATGATGATATTAGTGGACATGCAGCATTTAATATTGTTTTCACCTTCTGAGGACATTTTAAAAAACACATCCCCGACTTGGATTCCTGTGAACATTGAGCTCCGATCACTGACTGATATCAGCATCCAGGATTGCAGGAGTGAAGGGAACTGTTTTGATTTCTCCACCCAGAACTTCATACAAAACCTACCAGATTGTACAGGATATCAGTGAAATCCTTGTGTCCTGAATCAGCAACATGCCTCAGGACCAGCATCATTGAAGGGACCGATCGCACCATTTTACTGGATCAACGAGACCCAACCCACCACCTCCTAACCTCACAGTCTCTCTCTCTCTCTCTGGGTGACAAATAGGCTTCTAATTCTTGGCAGCCTGAGTCAGCTTTGAGAGACAATGGTCAGGCGGTGGGGTCAGGTCCCTATTCAATCTGACCTGGAACAGGTCACGACAAAATGACCGTTTAGTTTAGGAGTGGGTTGGGAGCGGGAACCCAAACCATGGCTGTAATTTTCGCAGTGCTGACACTTTCATTCTGACAGACACCATGTGCTAAATCGGAACCATCCTGGATGGTTCGTAATAACATTCAACAGCCAATTCCATTCACAGTCAATCACTTTATTGTACACATCTGTTGGTGACAGTTATATTGGAACTTTTCACCATTTTTGAGGGTCACATTGAGGTCAGTCTGGTAAACAAGCTTCGGCAAACACCCAGAACAAGAGCAAGGAGGGCAAGTGGTTCCACCTGGAATTGGAAGAGATGCAGATTAAGTGTTAGACATTTTCACTTCCCCTCCCCTGTGCTGGGAAGGTGGGAGAACCGCAAGACCCTGCTCAGTCCTTTTAGGACCACGTGGATGATGAAAAGCTGCTTCACCTTGTCCAGAATAGTAATCAGAGGAAATTGAGCTGTGCTTGAAGGGGACGTGGTGGGGGTGGCGACTCAATTCAAGACAATGCAGGGAATACATTGATCAGCGATTCATTGGTTAATTTCTGGAGCAGGCTCGGGACACAGTGAAGCAAATCCAGGCAATTCCTTCAAATGGGAAATTGGAAAGATTTCTTTCATAAAACGGCACTTGGGAGCAAAGGAAACGTTAGGAGCTGATTTGAACTGGATGGTATTGGATGTGTTGGTCTCAGATGGGACATATCGAGGGACCATTTCACATCCTGCCCCATTTTCATTTCTAGTCACAGAGAGTGACATTGGATAAGGGCGTGAACAGAGAGCACCCAATTCCCACAGTTTCCCTGCCATTTGGTTAAAATTACTCCCCTTAAATTTAATGTTGAAACACAAAATACTAAACATTTCACCTCTCCCAACAGGATCGATATTTGTGACAGTGATTCATGATTTGAGGGTGAGTCTTACTGCATTAAGTCTAAATTACTGACGGTTTATTCTTTTCCTCTCTCAGACACCACTTACCCTCTCGGTATCTCATGCTGATCCTGTTATCGAAGCCCGAAGGTTTGTGGGTCACTGCACAAGAATAGTCATTTCCTTCCTTCCAATCCGCCACGGGAACTGTCAGGTAAGAGACTGTTGCGAAGGTGTCGTCGCTGCTTCGCTGGGAAGGGAGAACAACACCCATTTGGTTCATTTGGCCTTTCTTCCAGGAAACTTGTATGCTGTCGGGCGCAAATCCAGATATCATACAGCCCAGGACAACAGTAGTTTGATTGTAGACCGTCTCCATGGATGGAACAAGGAGGGTGACATTTGGTGCTTGAGCTGTAAGACATTTCAGTGTTTCAGATTACACAATTGTTTTGTTTCAGGAAAACCCTTCAACTTCTAGAGTAACCGTCATGATGCCACTGCCCTTCATTGTCTATTTGACCGGCTGTGGTAGTCACCACTGTTGTATATAGTGCACGTATAAGAGGTAATATAGTAAGGCTCCTGTATTACAGGTACGGGGGTAGATCCCTGCCTGCTGGCTCCGCCCACTAGGCAGAGTATAAATGTGTGTGCTCTCCGACCTGCAGCCATTTCGGCAGCAGCTGCAGGAGGCCACACATCTCTGTGTAATAAAGCCTCGATTACTCTCTACTCTCGTCTCGTCGTAATTGCTAGTACATCACCGGCTTCTCCATTCCCCTCTCCGGAAATATTTGCTGACTCTTTCAGTTCGAAATTTTTACAAACATTTTACTTCCTGAGTGACTTGCTGCGTAAGGTCAGCTTTTTCCTGCTGATACCTGACAGTCTCACAGTGCCAATAACCAGTCTGACATTAACACAGTCAGGTAGCACCTTATAAAGTTGTTGCTGAGACTTTGGGGATTTCAGGTAGAATTTGCAATTCTTCACACAGGGACAAGTTTAGCCTTAACTCCACATTCCGCCTCCCTGTGATAACCTTTAACTCCCTAGTTAGTCAAGAATCTATCCACCTCTGCCTTAATAATGATCATGAACGACCCTGCCTTCACCCCAGTCCGGGGAAGACGGTTTCAATGATTCACGACCCTCTGTGAGAAAAGATTTCTTCTCATCCACATCTTAAATAGAAGGCAGACTAACTTTCCCTGATTCGTGTACAGGGACACCCAGATCCCTCTGTACCTGCAGACTAACTTTCCCTGATTCGTGTACAGGGACACCCAGATCCCTCTATACCGCAGACTAACTTTCCCTGATTCGTGTACCGGGACACCCAGATCCCTCTGTACCCGCAGACTAACTTTCCCTGATTCAGGTACCGGGACACCCAGATCCCTCTGTACCACAGACTAACTTTCCCTGATTCATGTCCCGGGACACCCAGATCCCTCTGTACTCGCAGACTAACTTTCCCTGATTCATGTACCGGGACACCCAGATCCCTCTATACCGCAGACTAACTTTCCCTGATTCATGTACCGGGACACCCAGATCCCTCTGTACCCGCAGACTAACTTTCCCTGATTCAGGTACCGGGACACCCAGATACCTCTGTACCACAGACTAACTTTCCCTGATTCATGTACCGGGACACCCAGATCCCTCTGTGCCGCAGACTAACTTTCCCTGATTCATGTCCCGGGGCACCCAGATCTCTCTGTACCTGCAGACTAAATTTTTTCCCTGATTCATGTCCCGGGACACCCAGATCCCTCTGTACCCGCAGACTAACCTTTCCCTGATTCATGTACCGGGACACCCAGATCCCTCTGTACCCGCAGACTAACTTTCCCTGATTCATGTACCGGGACACCCAGATCCCTCTGTACCACAGACTAACTTTCCCTGATTCGTGTACAGGGACACCTAGATCCCTCTGTACCCGCAGACTAACTTTCCCTGATTCGTGTACCGGGACACCCAGATCCCTCTGTACCACAGACTAACTTTCCCTGATTCATGTACCGGGACACCCAGATCCCTCTGTGCCGCAGACTAACTTTCCCTGATTCATGTCCCGGGACACACAGATCCCTCTGTACCTGCAGACTAACCTTTCCCTGATTCGTGTACCGGGACATCCAGATCCCTCTGTACCTGCAGACTAACCTTTCCCTGATTCATGTCCTGGGACACCCAGATCCCTCTGTACCTGCAGACTAACCTTTCCCTGATTCATGTCCTGGGATACCCAGACCCCTCTGTACCGCAGACTAACCTTTCCCTGATTCATGTACCGGGACACCCAGATCCCTCTGTACCTGCAGACTAACTTTCCCTGATTCATGTCCTGGGACACCCAGATCCCTAGTGCTGCAGACTAATGTTCCCTGATTCATGTCCCGGGCCACCCAGATCCCTCTGTACCGCAGACTAACCTTTCCCTGATCCATGTCCCGGGACACCCAGATCCCTCTGTGCTGCAGACTAACCTTTCCCTGATTCATGTCCCAGGACACCCAGGTCCCTCTGTGCCGCAGACTAACTTTCCCTGATTCATGTCCCAGGACACCCAGGTCCCTCTGTGCCGCAGACTAACTTTCCCTGATTCATGTCCCGGGACACCCAGATCCCTCTGTACCACAGACTAACCTTTGCCTGATTCATGTACCGAGACACCCAGATCCCTCTGTACCTGCAGACTAACTTTCCCTGATTCATGTCCCGGGACACTCAGATCCCTCTGTACTGCAGACTAAAGTTCCCTGATTCATGTCCCGGGCCACCCAGATCCCTCTGTACCGCAGACTAACCTTTCCCTGATCCATGTCCCGGGACACCCAGATCCCTCTGTGCTGCAGACTAACCTTTCCCTGATTCATGTCCCAGGACACCCAGGTCCCTCTGTGCCGCAGACTAACTTTCCCTGATTCATGTCCCAGGACACCCCAGTCCCTCTGTGCCGCAGACTAACTTTCCCTGATTCATGTCCCGGGACACCCAGATCCCTCTGTACCACAGACTAACCTTTGCCTGATTCATGTACCGAGACACCCAGGTCCCTCTGTACCTGCAGACTAACCTTTGCCTGATTCATGTCCCGGGACACCCAGATCCCTCTGTGCTGCAGACTAACCTTTCCCTGATTCATGTCCCAGGACACCCAGGTCCCTCTGTGCCGCAGACTAACTTTCCCTGATTCATGTCCCAGGACACCCAGGTCCCTCTGTGCCGCAGACTAACTTTCCCTGATTCATGTCCCGGGACACCCAGATCCCTCTGTACCACAGACTAACCTTTGCCTGATTCATGTACCGAGACACCCAGATCCCTCTGTACCTGCAGACTAACTTTCCCTGATTCATGTCCCGGGACACTCAGATCCCTCTGTACTGCAGACTAAAGTTCCCTGATTCATGTCCCGGGCCACCCAGATCCCTCTGTACCGCAGACTAACCTTTCCCTGATCCATGTCCCGGGACACCCAGATCCCTCTGTGCTGCAGACTAACCTTTCCCTGATTCATGTCCCAGGACACCCAGGTCCCTCTGTGCCGCAGACTAACTTTCCCTGATTCATGTCCCAGGACACCCCAGTCCCTCTGTGCCGCAGACTAACTTTCCCTGATTCATGTCCCGGGACACCCAGATCCCTCTGTACCACAGACTAACCTTTGCCTGATTCATGTACCGAGACACCCAGGTCCCTCTGTACCTGCAGACTAACCTTTGCCTGATTCATGTCCCGGGACACCCAGGTCCCTCTGTACCGCAGACTAACCTTTCCCTGATCCATGTACCGGGACACCCAGATCCCTCTGTACCTGCAGACTAACCTTTTGTGATTCATACACCAATGCAGTTTTAAATGGGAAATAATATCTTGTACTAACTTTTAGGTTTTCTGATTTTAGCTTCCACCATTTCGTCTGACTTGTAGCCCGCTTTGCAGTGGTAGACACTATTGGCATTCCAATCCGACGCAGGGACTTGGAGCACACTGCTCATCGTGTAGTTCATATCTTTTCCCTGGACTGCGGGAAACTTCTTGATTCCAGTCGTAATGACCCTGTTGTTACTGGACCAGGTCTGAGTGATGCTCTTGGGTTGAAAGCCCTTGACCAGGCAGACGAGGCTGATCTCATCTTGGTTCGCATTCATGTCACAAGAAGGGTTGGAGATGTAGACCGATGGGGCAGCCTGGGCAACTGAAATGTAAACAATCACACACTGATAAGCACAGTAAATAAATACAAACAACATGTAGCAGGAGTAGGCCAGTCGCACCTTCGAGCTTGCTCTGTCGTTTGATCAGAGCTATCTGTTTGTGGCCTCACTTTACTCTCCTGTCTACTCCCTAAGATCTTTGACTCCCTTGTTCATCAAGAATCTCCAAATCAGCCTTGAAAATATTCAATGTCCCTGCCGCCCCTGCAGTGAATTCCACTATTCTAAAGACCAATGACTGGGAGAAAGAATTTGTCCTCATTTCCATCCTCAATGAGAGACTCCTTATTTTTAAATGTGTCCCTAGTTCTAGTCTCGCCAAGAAGGGGAAACATCCTTTGAGTGTCGAGTCCCCTCAGGATCTTACACGTTTCACTCAGAGTGTTGGGTGCAACTGAAGAGCTTCTTTAATGTCTGAAACCAGCTCTTTCCAAAACCAATTACAATTCAAGGTGGAAAAAGGAGGGCAGTGCAGAGGTCAGCACTGGGTAACTTTAAACTGACTCACTGGGCAGTGACTCTGATGGACTGTGTGAGACGTCAGTCTTACACCCATCTCAACATTAATCTCAGTGGCTTCAATGAACTGTAATCTCCAGCAAGGTGTGGGACCAGTGTTACACCCAATGGACTGTAATGTCCAGCACGGTGTGAGACCAGTATTTCACCCAATGAACTGTAATGTCCAGCAAGGTGTGAGACCAGTGTTACACCCACTGGACTGTAATGTCCAGCATGGTGTGAGACCAGTGTTACACCCAATGGACTGTAATGTCCAGCACGGTGTGAGACCAGTGTTTCACCCAATGGACTGTAATGTCCAGCACGGTGTGAGACCACTGTTTCACCCAATGGACTGTAATGTCCAGCACGGTGTGAGACCAGTATTTCACCCAATGAACTGTAATGTCCAGCAAGGTGTGAGACCAGTGTTACACCCACTGGACTGTAATATCCAGCAAGGTGTGGGACCAGTGTTACACCCAATGGACTGTAATGTCCAGCACAGTGTGAGACCAGTGTTACACCCAATGGACTGTAATGTCCAGCACAGTGTGAGACCAGTATTTCACCCAATGGACTGTAATGTCCAGCAAGGTGTGAGACCAGTGTTACACCCAATGGACTGTAATGTCCAGCACGGTGTGAGACCACTGTTTCACCCAATGGACTGTAATGTCCAGCAAGGTGTGAGACCAGTGTTTCACCCAATGGACTGTAATGTCCAGCAAGGTGTGAGACCAGTGTTACACCCAATGGACTGTAATGTCCAGCACGGTGTGAGACCAGTGTTTCACCCAATGGACTGTAATGTCCAGCACGGTGTGAGACCAGTGTTACACTCAATGGACTGTAATGTCCAGCACGGTATGAGACCAGTGCTTCACGCAATGGAATGTAATCTCCAGCACGGTGTGAGACCAGTGTTACACCCAATGGACTGTAATCTACAACAAGGTGTGAAACCAGTGTTACACCCAATGGACTGTAATGTCCAGCATGGTGTGAGACCAGTGTTACACTCAATGGACTGTAATCTCCAGCAAGGTGTGAGACCAGTGTTTCACCCAATGGACTGTGATCTCCAGCAAGGTGTGAGACCAGTGTTTCACCCAATGGACTGTAATCTCCAGCACGGTGTGAGACCAGTGTTAACCCCAATGGACTGTAATCTCCAGCAAGGTGTGAGACCAGTGTTACACCAAATGGACTGTAATGTCCAGCAAGGTGTGAGATCAGTGTTACACCCAATGGACTGTAATCTCCAGCAAGGTGTGAGACCAGTGTTACACTCAATGGACTGTAATCTACAACAAGGTGTGAAACCAGTGTTGTACCCAATGGACTGTAATGTCCAGCACAGTGTAAAACCAGTGTTACACCCAATGGACTGTAATATCCAGCACGGTGTGAGACCAGTGTGACACTCAATGGACTGTAATCTACAACAAGGTGTGAAACCAGTGTTACACCCAATGGACTGTAATCTCGAGCAAGGTGTGAGATCAGTGTGACACCCAATGGACTGTAATTTCATAAATTTCATAGAATTTACAGTGCCAAAGGAGGATATTCGGCTCATCGAGTCTGCACCGGCTCTTGGAAAGAGCACCCTACCCAAGCCCACACTACCACTCTATCCCCATAACCCAGTAACACCACCCAACACTAAGGGCAATTTGGGACACTAAGGGCAATTTATCATGGCCAATCCACCTAACCTGCACATCTTTGGACTGTGGGAGGAAACCGGAGCACCCGGAGGAAAGCCTCGCACACACGGGAAGAACGTGCAGACTCTGCACAGACAGTGACCCAAGCCGGGAATCGAACCTGGGACCCTGGAGCTGTGAAGCAATTGTGCCCTGGAGCTGTGAAGCAATTGTGCTATCCACAATGCTACCGTGCTGCCCAAATATCCAGCACGGTGTGACACCAGTGTTTCACCCAATGGACTGTAACGTCCAGCACGGTGTGAGACCAGTGTTACACCCAATGGACTGTAACGTCCAGCACGGTGTGAGACCAGTGTTACACCCAATGGACTGTAACGTCCAGCACGGTGTGAGACCAGTGTTACACCCAATGGACTGTAACGTCCAGCACGGTGTGAGACCAGTGTTACACCCAATGGACTGTAACGTCCAGCACGGTGTGAGACCAGTGTTACACCCAATGGACTGTAATGTCCAGCACGGTGTGAGACCAGTATTTCACCCAATGAACTGTAATGTCCAGCAAGGTGTGAGACCAGTGTTACACCCAATGGACTGTAATGTCCAGCACGGTGTGAGACCAGTGTTACACCAAATGGATTGTAATCTCCAGCACGGTGTGAGACCAGTGTTACACCCAATGGACTGTAATGTCCAGCACGGTGTGAGACCAGTGTTACACCCAATGGATTGTAATCTCCAGCACGGTGTGAGACCAGTGTTACACCCAATGGACTGTAACCTCCAGTACGGTGTGAGACCAGTGTTACACCCAATGGACTGTAACGTCCAGCACGGTGTGAGACCAGTGTTACACCCAATGGACTGTAATGTCCAGCATGGTGTGAGACCAGTGTTACACCCAATGGACTGTAACGTCCAGCACGGTGTGAGACCAGTGTTACACCCAATGGACTGTAACGTCCAGCACAGTATGACTCCAGTGTCAGAGTCCTACACGGCAGGCAGACTGTCTTCAGATGAGCAGATTTATCACTAAAAGCACAAGTGGAAATCCAACAATCGCAGTCAAAGGAATAGCAAAAAATTGAACATTTACTTTACATGAAGGTTTGTTCAAGGAGGAGAGATATACAATTCGGGACGGACAACAAATGCTGTCCTTGACAGTGATGCCCACACCACCTGAAGAAAAATAAATGTTCAAATCTTCTTCTCAAATAGAAGACAGAAAACTTGTAAATAGCAACGGAGGTGATGTACAAAACAGTCAATATTAGACAGCTGCATTGTTAAACCTCCTTTTCATCGTTATCCATTTTGATGGTTTGACAGGAAATTTGGCTCAAGTCAGTTAATGCGCCTGATTCACAGGGAGTTAGAACTGAGGGCAGGAGAGAGAAATTGTCTCTTTCTTATCCCTTCTGGATTACTCAGTCTAGGCTGACACCTCGTGTATTACTGAGGGAGTGCTGCACTGGTGGAGGTGCTGCCTTTCCGAATACTCAGTCTAGGCTGACACCGAGTGTATTACTGAGGGAGTGCTGCACTGGTGGAGTTGGTGCCTTTCTGATTACTCAGTCTAGGCTGACACCGAGTGTATTACTGAGGGAGTGCTGCACTGGGGGAGGTGCTGCCTTTCCGATTACTCTGTCTAGGCTGACACCGAGTGTATTACTGAGGGAGTGCTGCACTGGGGGAGGTGCTGCCTTTCCGATTACTCTGTCTAGGCTGACACCGAGTGTATTACTGAGGGAGTGCTGCACTGGTGGAGGTGCTGCCTTTCCGATTACTCAGTCTAGGCTGACACCGAGTGTATTACTGAGGGAGTGCTGCACTGGTGGAGGTGCTGCCTTTCCGATTACTCAGTCTAGGCTGACACCAAGTGTATTACTGAGGGAGTGCTGCACTGGTGGAGGTGCTGCCTTTCCAATTTACTCAGTCTAGGCTGACACCAAGTGTATTACTGAGGGAGTGCTGCTCTGGTGGAGGTGCTGCCTTTCCGATTACTCTGTCTCGGCTGACACCGAGTGTATTCCTGAGGGAGTGCTGCACTGGTGGTGGTGCTGCCTTTCTGATTACTCAGTCTCGGCTGACACCGAGTGTATTACTGAGGGAGTGCTGCACTGGTGGAGGTGCTGCCTTTCCGATTGCTCAGTCTAGGCTGACACCGAGTGTATTACTGAGGGAGTGCTGCACTGGTGGAGGTGCTGCCTTTCTGATTACTCAGTCTAGGCTGAGACCGAGTGTATTACTGAGGGAGTGCTGCACTGGTGGAGTTGCTGCCTTTCTGATTACTCAGTCTCGGCTGACACCGAGTGTATTACTGAGGGAGTGCTGCACTGGTGGAGGTGCTGCCTTTCCGATTACTCAGTCTAGGCTGACACCGAGTGTATTACTGAGGGAGTGCTGCACTGGTGGAGGTGCTGCCTTTCTGATTACTCAGTCTAGGCTGACACCGAGTGTATTACTGAGGGAGTGCTGCACTGGTGGAGGTGCTGCCTTTCCGATTACTCAGTCTAGGCTGACACCGAGTGTATTACTGAGGGAGTGCTAAACTGGTGGAGTTGCTGCCTTTCCGATTACTCAGTCTAGGCTGACACCGAGTGTATTACTGAGGGAGTGCTGCACTGGTGGAGTTGCTGCCTTTCCGATTACTCAGTCTAGGCTGACACCGAGTGTATTACTGAGGGAGTGCTGCACTGGTGGAGGTGCTGCCTTTCCGATTACTCAGTCTAGACTGACACCGAGTGTATTACTGAGGGAGTGCTGCACTGGTGGAGGTGCTGCCTTTCCGATTACTCAGTCTAGACTGACACCGAGTGTATTACTGAGGGAGTGCTAAACTGGTGGAGTTGCTGCCTTTCCGATTACTCAGTCTAGGCTGACACCGAGTGTATTACTGAGGGAGGGCTGCACTGGTGGAGGTGCTGCCTTTCCGATTACTCAGTCTAGGCTGACACCGAGTGTATTACTGAGGGAGTGCTGCACTGGTGGAGTTGCTGCCTTTCTGATTACTCAGTCGAGGCTGACACCGAGTGTATTACTGAGGGAGTGCTGCACTGGTGGAGGTGCTGCCTTTCCGATTACTCAGTCTAGGCTGACACCTCGTGTATTACTGAGGGAGTGCTGCACTGGTGGAGGTGCTGCCTTTCCGATTACTCAGTCTAGGCTGACACCTCGTGTATTACTGAGGGAGTGCTGCACTGGTGGAGGTGCTGCCTTTCCGATTACTCTGTCTAGACTGACACCGAGTGTATTACTGAGGGAGTGCTGCTCTGGTGGAAGTGCTGCCTTTCCGATTACTCAGTCTAGGCTGACACCTCGTGTATTACTGAGGGAGTGCTGCACTGGTGGAGGTGCTGCCTTTCCGATTAATCAGTCTAGGCTGACACCGAGTGTATTACTGAGGGAGTGCTGCACTGGTGGAGGTGCTGCCTTTACGATTACTCAGTCTAGGCTGACACCTAGTGTATTACTGAGGGAGTGCTGCACTGGTGGAGGTGCTGCCTTTCCGATTACTCAGTCTAGGCTGACACCGAGTGTATTACTGAGGGAGTGCTGCACTGGTGGAGGTGCTGCCTTTCCGATTACTTAGTCTAGGCTGACACCGAGTGTATTACTGAGGGAGTGCTGCACTGGTGGAGGTGCTGCCTTTCCGATTACTCAGTCTAGGCTGACACCGAGTGTATTACTGAGGGAGTGCTGCACTGGTGGAGGTGCTGCCTTTCCGATTACTCAGTCTAGGCTGACACCGAGTGTATTACTGAGGGAGTGCTGCACTGGTGGAGGTGCTGCCTTTCCGATTACTTAGTCTAGGCTGACACCGAGTGTATTACTGAGGGAGTGCTGCACTGGTGGAGGTGCTGCCTTTCCGATTGCTCAGCCTAGGCTGACACCGAGTGTATTCCTGAGGGAGGGCTGCACTGGTGGATGTGCTGCCTTTCCGATTACTCAGTCTAGGCTGACACCGAGTGTATTACTGAGGGAGTGCTGCACTGGTGGCGTTGCTGCCTTTCTGATTACTCAGTCGAGGCTGACACCGAGTGTATTACTGAGGGAGTGCTGCACTGGTGGAGGTGCTGCCTTTCCGATTACTCAGTCTAGGCTGACACCTCGTGTATTACTGAGGGAGTGCTGCACTGGTGGAGGTGCTGCCTTTCCGATTACTCAGTCTAGGCTGACACCTCGTGTATTACTGAGGGAGTGCTGCACTGGTGGAGTTGGTGCCTTTCCAATTACTCAGTCTAGGCTGACACCGAGTGTATTACTGAGGGAGTGCTGCACTGGTGGAGGTGCTGCCTTTCCGATTACTCTGTCTAGACTGACACCGAGTGTATTACTGAGGGAGTGCTGCTCTGGTGGAAGTGCTGCCTTTCCGATTACTCAGTCTCGGCTGACACCTCGTGTATTACTGAGGGAGTGCTGCACTGGTGGAGGTGCTGCCTTTCCGATTAATCAGTCTAGGCTGACACCGAGTGTATTACTGAGGGAGTGCTGCACTGGTGGAGGTGCTGCCTTTCCGATTGCTCAGCCTAGGCTGACACCGAGCGTATTACTGAGGGAGTGCTGCTCTGGTGGAGGTGCTGCCTTTCTGATTACTCAGTCGAGGCTGACACCTCGTGTATTACTGAGGGAGTGCTGCACTGGTGGAGGTGCTGCCTTTCCGATTACTCAGTCTAGGCTGACACCGAGTGTATTACTGAGGGAGTGCTGCACTGGTGGAGGTGCTGCCTTTCCGATTACTCAGTCTAGGCTGACACCGAGTGTATTACTGAGGGAGTGCTGCACTGGTGGAGTTGCTGCCTTTCCGATGAGACCTTGAAGTTACCCTTTGTAGTCATGGCCAGTGTTTATCCTTCAACCAACATCACAGAAAACAGATTATCTGTTCAGTATCCTGTTGTTGTTTATGGGATCCTGCTCTGCAGAAACTGGCATAAACATTTCCTCTGTTACAGAGACGTCACTTCCATTGTGCTTCACATGCTGTAAAGTGCCCAGGGACAGCCCGAGCACATGACAGGTCCTCAGTGCAGCTTCTTCCTTTCACAATCACTTTTAATTCATGACCATCAATGTCAGTTAATATAACAAAGGCAGGTTTGAAAGCTCACCCATCTGGGGAGAAAAGTGTGACTTGGAATTCACACAGCAACTCCTCGGCAGCAGAGCGAAAAGTTAGCATTTCATTTGAAAAGTAAAGCCCGATAAAATAACAGAAATCTGAAGCAATTCTGTGCGGAAGCAAAATCCGGACCTATCTAACCCCGTGCTGTTCCTGTCCTGCGAGTGTTTGATGGGGACAGTGTAGAGGGAGCTTTACTCTGTATCTAACCCCGTGCTGTCCCTGTCCTGGGAGTGTTTGTTGGGGACAGTGTAGAGGTAGCTTTACTCTGTATCTAACCCCGTGCTGTACCTGTCCTGGGAGTGTTTGATGGGGACAGTGTAGAGGGAGCTTTACTCTGTATCTAACCCCGTGCTGTCCCTGTCCTGGGAGTGTTTGATGGGGACAGTGTAGAGAGAGCTTTACTCTGTATCTAACTCCGTGCTGTACCTGTCCTGGGAGTGTTTGATGGGGACAGTGTAGAGGGAGCTTTACTCTGTATCTAACCCCGTGCTGTCCCTGTCCTGGGAGTGTTTGATGAGGACAGTGTAGAGGGAGCTTTACTCTGTATCTAACCCCGTGCTGTCCCTGTCCTGGGAGTGTTTGATGGGGACAGTGTAGAGGGGGCTTTATTCTGTATCTAACCCCGTGCTGTACCTGTCCTGGGAGTGTTTGATGAGGACAGTGGAGAGGGAGCTTTACTCTGTATCTAACCCCGTGCTGTCCCTGTCCTGGGAGTGTTTGATGGGGACAGTGTAGAGGGGGCTTTATTCTGTATCTAACCCCGTGCTGTACCTGTCCTGGGAGTGTTTGATGGGGACAGTGTCGAGAGAGCTTTACTCTGTATCTAACCCCGTGCTGTACCTGTCCTGGGAGTGTTTGATGGGGACAGTGCAGAGGGAGCTTTACTCTGTATCTAACCCCGTGCTGTCCCTGTCCTGAGAGTGTTTGATGGGGACAGTGTAGAGGGGGCTTTATTCTGTATCTAACCCCGTGCTGTACCTGTCCTGGGAGTGTTTGATTGGGACAGTGTAGAGGGAGCTTTACTCTGTATCTAACCCCGTGCTGTACCTGTCCTGGGAGTGTTTGATAGGGACAGTGGAGAGGGAGCTTCACTCTGTATCTAACCCCGCGCTGTACCTGTCCTGGGAGTGTTTGATGGGGACAGTGTAGAGGGAGCTTTACTCTGTATCTAACCCCGTGCTGTACCTGTCCTGGGAGTGTTTGATGAGGACAGTGGAGAGGGAGCTTTACTCTGTATCTAACCCCGTGCTGTACCTGTCCTGGGAGTGTTTGATGAGGACAGTGGAGAGGGAGCTTTACTCTGTATCTAACCCCGTGCTGTACCTGTCCTGGGAGTGTTTGATGGGGACAGTGTAGAGGGAGCTTTACTCTGTATCTAACCCCGCGCTGTACCTGTCCTGGAAGTGTTTGATGAGGACAGTGCAGAGGGAGCTTTACTCTGTATCTAACCCCGTGCTGTCCCTGTCCTGGGAGTGTTTGATGAGGACAGTGGAGAGGGAGCTTTACTCTGTATCTAACCCCGTGCTGTACCTGTCCTGCGAGTGTTTGATGAGGACAGTGCAGAGGGAGCTTTACTCTGTATCTAACCCCGTGCTTTCCCTGTCCTGGGAGTGTTTGATGGGGACAGTGTAGGGGGAGCGTTACTCTGTATCTAACCCCGTGCTGTACCTGTCCTGGGAGTGTTTGATGTGGACAGTGTAGAGGGAGCTTCACTCTGTATCTAACCCCGTGCTGTACTTGTCCTGGGAGTGTTTGATGAGGACAGTGCAGAGGGAGCTTTACTCTGTATCTAACCCTGTGCTGTACCTGTCCTGGGAGTGTTTGATGAGGACAGTGTAGAGGGAGCTTCACTCTGTATCTAACCCCGTGCTGTACCTGTCCTGGGAGTGTTTGATGGGGACAGTGCAGAGGGAGCTTTACTCTGTATCTAACCTTGTGCTAACCCTGTCCTGGGAGTGTTTGATGAGGACAGTGTAGAGGGAGCTTTACACTGTATCTAACCCCATGCCGTACCTGTCCTGGGAGTGTTTGATGGGGACAGTGTAGAGGGAGCTTTACTCTGTATCTAACCCCGTGCTGTCCCTGTCCTGGGAGTGTTTGATGGGGACAGTGTAGAGGGAGCGTTACTCTGTATCTAACCCCGTGCTGTACCTGTCCTGGGAGTGTTTGATGAGGACAGTGCAGAGGGAGCTTTACTCTGTATCTAACCCCGTGCTGTACCTGTCCTGGGAGTGTTTGATGAGGACAGTGCAGAGGGAGCTTTACTCTGTATCTAACCCCGTGCTGTTCCTGTCCTGGGAGTGTTTGATGGGGACAGTGTAGAGGGAGCTTTACTCTGTATCTAACCCCGTGCTGTACCTGTCCTGGGAGTGTTTGATGTGGACAGTGTAGAGGGAGCTTCACTCTGTATCTAACCCCGTGCTGTACCTGTCCTGGGAGTGTTTGATGAGGACAGTGCAGAGGGAGCTTTACTCTGTATCTAACCCCGTGCTGTTCCTGTCCTGGGAGTGTTTGATGGGGACAGTGTAGAGGGAGCTTTACTCTGTATCTAACCCCGTGCTGTACCTGTCCTGGGAGTGTTTGATGAGGACAGTGCAGAGGGTGCTTCACTCTGTATCTAACCCCGTGCTGTACCTGTCCTGGGAGTGTTTGATGGGGACAGTGCAGAGGGAGCTTTACTCTGTATCTAACCCTGTGCTAACCCTGTCCTGGGAGTGTTTGATGAGGACAGTGTAGAGGGAGCTTTACACTGTATCTAACCCCGTGCCGTACCTGTCCTGGGAGTGTTTGATGGGGACAGTGCAGAGGGACCTTTACTCTGTATCTAACCCCGTGCTGTCCCTGTCCTGGGAGTGTTTGATGGGGACAGTGTAGAGGGAGCTTTCCAAACTGATGGAAAATTAACTCAGATAGATTGTGGAACTAGCTGCCGATTTACCATCCTGCGTAAAGCTAATTACATCGCCATCAGTGATACAGCTCTGAAGAAGATTATTCAACCTATTTTCCCCGTGCTTTCTCTTCTCCTGAACTAACCTATTAATCTCACTTCATTGCTCTTTTCCAAGTTTTCTGAAATGTTTGAGAGTTCAAGATTCTTGGCACCACAGAAAGAGATCATTCAGCCCATCAAGCCCATGCCAGCCCTCTGCAGAAGAATCCAATCTGCCCCAGCTCCCCACTCTATCCCTGTGAATGTATTTCCCTCAAATGGGCATCCAATTCCTTCTAAAGTGATTGATTGCTGCCCTCTTTGGCAGTGGTTTTCATGTATCCTGTTGAAGGAGGGGGAAGAACTCTCTTTTCAATGGAGAGAAAGCAGGAAGGAAAGGTATATTCAGATGTTCCATTCGTTATCTCTCCAATTCCCTTTCTGAATGTCCCCATGGAATCTGCTCCTTCCACCATTTCAGGCAGCAAATTCCAGAATACAGGAATTACTGCTTCAATGATGCTTCAACACATCTTACGTGGATAATGTTCGAAAGATTCCCCCCCAGTGCCCTCAGGTTGATTGGTCTGTGATGTGTGAAATAATCCTGCTTTTAATTTTCCCCCTTAGGAACAAAAGCAGGCCATTTATTCCATCGAGCGTGCTCCACCATTCAATTAGATCATTGTTGACCATCTACCTCAATGCCACTTTCCCGGATTACCGACATTTCCTTCATGGCAGCATGGTAGCATAATGGTTAGCACAATTGCTTTACAGCTCCAGGGTCCCAGGTTCGATTCCCGGCTGGGTCACTGTCTTTGTGGAGTTTGCACGTTCTCCCCGTGTGTGCATGGGTTTCCTTCCGGTGCTCCGGTTTCCTCCCACAGTCCAAAGATGTGCGGGTTAGGTGGATTGGCCATGCTAAATTGCCCATCGTGTCCAAAATTGCCCTTAATGTTGGTTGAATGGGGTTACTGGGTTATGGGGAAAGGGTGGAGGTGTGGGCTTGGGTAGGGTGCTCTTTCCAGGAGCTGGTGCAGACTCAATGGGCCGAATGGCATCCTTCTGCACTGTACATTCTATGATAATCTATGTCATTGGTCTCCAGAAATCTATCAATTTCTGTTTGAACTTTTTCAAAGAGCTTCCGCAACCTTCTGGGGTCGAAATTTCCAAAGCTTCACCCCACTCTGAGTGAAGAAATCCCCCCTTATCCCAGTCTTTCCCTGAAATGATGTTCCCTTGTTTTAGTCTCACCGGTTGGGGGAAACATCATGGGCGGGATTCTCCGGCCTCCCAGCCACGTGTTTTTCCCAGCCTGTCATTCCTCAAAATCCGCTGGAATGCAGACCCGGTCTCCTCAATCTCACCTCATAAAACAATCCCACCATCCCAGGGATTAGTCTGCTCCACGTTTTCACTCCTTCTCTGGGAAGTATATCCCTCCTTAGATAAGGAGACCAAACTGTACACAGTGTTCAGGTGAAATCTCACCAGGCTCTCGACAACTGCATCAAAACACCCTTACTCTTGTACTCAAATGCCCTCACTATGAAGGCCAACATACCATTTACCCTCCTCATTGCTTGCTGCCCCTGCATGCTAACCTTTAGTGACTCATGAACAAGGACATCCAGGTCCCTTTGAGCACCTGAACGTCCCAACCTCTTCCATCTGCCTTTCTGCTTTTCCTACCAAAGTGACTAACTTCCTCCTTATTCACAACTGCCACGTTGCAGCCACTCACTCAGCCTGTCCCTGTCCTCTGGAAGCTCCTTCCATCCTCTTCAAAACTTATGTTTCCCCCAGTTTGGTGTCATCGGCAAATGTGGAAAATGACACTTTGTCCCCACCCCACACCCAAATCATTGATGTAGTTTGTGAAAAGCAGTGACCCCAGCACAGATCCCTGCGTTACCCCACCAATCAGAGCCTGCTATCCGGAGAATAATAATAATAATCACTAAGTAGGCTTCAATGAAGTTACTGCAAAAAGCCCCTAGTCGCCACATTCCGGCACCTGTTCGGTGAGGCCAGTACGGGAATGATCCGATTATTCCCACTCTGCTTCCTGTCTGTTAACCAATTCTCAGTCCAGCACACTATATTTCTCCCCTTGTATCCTCTCTATGTCACTCAGAAATTTAAAAATCTCTTTTCCCCCCCACCCCGAAGAAACCATTTAAACCCCATTCAACCCGAAACGATTAATCCCGGGGTATTTTAAATATCTGCCCAATGCAGACTGAGGCTCGAGCATTGGACTGGAATTGGCCTCACACAGTACAGGGCAGCACAGCACCAACATCCTATTCATTGCTCACAATGAACTGATCCTTTCAACATCTTTCCAGAACTGCTCAAGCTTTATCTCAATTTATAGATGTGAGGACTGTATTCTTCGTCTTGTGGAACAGCGGGAGAGACAAAGAGCGAGAGAGAGAGACTGACCCACTCACAGAGAGTGAGAGAGAGAGAGAGACTGACCCACTCAGAGAGAGCGACTGACACTGACCCATTCACAGAGAGAGAGAGAGAGAGAGACTGACACTGACCCATTCACAGAGAGAGAGACTGACACTGACCCATTCACAGAGTGAGAGAGAGAGAGACTGGCCCACTCAGAGAGAGAGAGAGAGACTGACACTGACCCATTCACAGAGAGAGAGACTGACACTGACCCATTCACAGAGAGAGAGAGAGAGAGACTGGCCCACTCAGAGAGAGAGAGAGAGACTGACACTGACCCATTCACAGAGAGAGAGACTGACACTGACCCATTCACAGAGAGAGGCTGACACTGACCCATTCACAGAGAGAGAGAGACTGACACTGACCCATTCACACACAGAGAGAGGCTGATACTGACCCATTCACAGAGAGAGAGAGAGAGAGAGACTGACCCATTCACAGAGAGAGAGAGAGACTAACACTGACCCATTCACAGAGAGAGAGAGAGAGACTGACCCACGCAGAGAGAGAGACTGACCCACTCACAGAGAGAGACTGACACTGACCCATTCACAGAGAGAGAGAGAGAGACTGACACTGACCCATTCACAGAGAGAGAGAGAGAGACTGACACTGACCCATTCACAGAGAGAGAGAGACTGACACTGACCCATTCACAGAGAGAGAGAGACTGACACTGACCCATTCACAGAGAGAGAGAGACTGACACTGACCCATTCACAGAGAGAGGCTGACACTGACCCATTCACAGAGAGAGAGAGACTGACACTGACCCATTCACACAGAGAGAGAGACTGACACTGACCCATTCACAGAGAGAGAGAGACTGACACTGACCCATTCACAGAGAGAGAGAGAGACTGACCCATTCACAGAGAGAGAGAGACTGACACTGACCCATTCACAGAGAGAGAGAGAGACTGACACTGACCCATGCACAGAGAGAGAGAGAGAGACTGACCCATTCACAGAGAGAGACTGACACTGACCCATTCACAGAGAGAGAGAGAGACTGACACTGACCCATTCACAGAGAGAGAGAGAGAGAGAGACTGACCCATTCACAGAGAGAGAGAGACTGTCACTGACCCATTCACAGAGAGAGACTGACACTGACCCATTCACAGAGAGAGAGAGAGAGAGAGACTGACCCATTCACACAGAGAGAGAGAGACTGACCCATTCACAGAGAGAGAGAGACTGACACTGACCCATTCACAGAGAGAGAGAGAGAGAGAGACTGACCCATTCACAGAGAGAGAGAGACTGACACTGACCCATTCACAGAGAGAGAGAGAGAGAGACTGACCCATTCACACAGAGAGAGAGAGAGAGACTGACCCATTCACAGAGAGAGAGAGACTGACACTGATCCATTCACAGAGAGAGAGAGAGAGACTGACCCATTCACAGAGAGAGAGAGACTGACACTGACCCATTCACAGAGAGAGAGAGAGAGAGACTGACCCATTCACACAGAGAGAGAGAGAGAGAGACTGACCCATTCACACAGAGAGAGAGACTGACACTGACCCATTCACAGAGAGAGAGAGAGAGAGAGACTGACCCATTCACACAGAGAGAGAGAGAGAGAGACTGACCCATTCACACAGAGAGAGAGACTGACACTGACCCATTCACAGAGAGAGAGAGAGAGAGAGAGACTGACCCATTCACACAGAGAGAGAGAGAGAGAGAGAGAGAGAGACTGACCCATTCACAGAGAGAGAGACTGACACTGACCCATTCACAGAGAGAGAGAGAGAGAGAAAGACCAAGTCAGAAAAATGAGAACAAAGGAAAGAGGAAAAAAAAGGGAGAAGGAAAGACGGCGTTAAAAAAGGAGATTTACAGATGAGTTGAAATGAAGGAATGAAGGATGTGGAACCAAGGAACTAAATTCAGACAACATGGTGAACAATAACCACTGCAAAAATCATGTTGAAAATCAACTGGGCACGGGAAATGTTTGTCCACTTTTCAGTCTTTCTGCTGAGGAGGAAGGTGAATTGGGACCGCATAGACTGAGGTATTTTATTCCAGTTCAATAAACCCCTCACTCAGTGTTTGTGCCCAGTGATGTTCCCATCGCACAGTCCGTGTTAGAATCAAACACTCCAGGCTCGACGTTCATCTCGGGCAGTGACACAAATTGGGCGGTGATCGGGTGGCCTGCTCTTTGTCCACAGCGCCTGTTATTCCCTTCCATAGCTGTGAATTGAATTAAATATCAGGTGCTGAATATGACGGGCAGCCGACATGATACCACCCATGTTGTGCCACCAGCCGAGATGTATTTCTGCACCGTGGAATCCAGGTGCTGAGACGCGGTACAATGAAAGTTTGCTGTGTGCTTTATCCAAAATGAATCTGGGTAAAGTTCCTCTGGGCAACATATTGTAATTATCATTGTCCTTTTCTGTTAATTTAATTAATGATATTGTTGCAATAAACCAATTCAATGCAGAAAAGTAATTATCGATAGAACCTGGGGGAATTTCACTGTTCCCAGAAATATTTAGCGAATTCCCGTCACAAATACCTCTCTCCCCTAACCCGGCAGGTTTGGAGAAGTCACTGAAACTCTACCTCGAATAGACCAGAAACCTGAACCTGAAAAAGGATCATCTCATTTCCCACACACCCAACTTAAATTTGCCTTCGTTAAAAGCAGCGATCAGCCTGAATAATAAACCTTGTTACACTCACACTGCAAACATCTTATTCCCTCCTATTGGACTCACTCTCATGGTGACATTTAATTATTCAGTTAATATATTTGTATGAATTTCACAGTCCAATGTGTGAATGTAAAAATTATAAACATTGAAACAGCGAACATAAAAATCATAGAGAGTTCATAGAATTTACAGTGCAGAAGGAGACCATTCGGCCCATCGAGTCTGCACCGGCTCTTGGAAAGAGCACCCGACCCAAGGTCCACACCTCCACCCTATCCCCTTAACCCAGTAACCCCACCCAACACAAAGGGCAATTTTGGACAATAAGGGCAATTTACCATGGCCAATCCACCTAACCTGCACATCTTTGGACTGTGGGAGGAAACCGGAGCACCCGGAGGAAACCCACGGGGAGAACGTGCAGACTCCGCACAGACAGTGACCCAAGCCGGAATCGAACCTGGGACCCTGGAGCTGTGAAGCAATTGTGCTATCCACAATGCTACCGTGCTGCCTCCAAAACAGATCATGCAAATATCACAGCAGTGAAAAGTCGCCCAGGATGACCAGAGGCTGCTTTCCCCTTTAAGGGGGAGAGCTAACTGGTGGCGATTTAACCCGAGGATCACCATACCTCAGGCAAGGTTGACCTTCATGATTAACCTCAGCTGGTGTGCTGCTGGCCTCGTTCTATGTCACGAACCAGCTGTCAAGCCAGCTGAGCTAAACCAGCCCCCCACCAGATTCCGATAAATTAACAATGAACAGATCCATTACTGTCATTCCCAGGAAAATATTCAACCACACAGAAACCCTTCCAGTTCCCAACCCTCGAGTGTGGGTTCAGTTTGAGCTGAGATCTCAGAGGCGAGAGATGATTTAAACTCTATCGAGAGCTCCGGCATCACAGAGAGTTAAACAGTTATTGTCAAAGTGCTAATGAAATCCTGCCTCAATAATACACAATCTTATTCCACCTGCCGTCTGTTGCCTGTCCGTCCGGATTCTCACCCTGTGTGAACCATTTTCCCACCGGGATCACTAAACTGTCAAGTGAAACATGGAACGTATCCCGTTTACACCCAAAAACTGTTCCTGCAATGTTAGAACTGAAATAAATAAAACTTTAAACGGTGACACTATCTGTTCAATCACAGCACAATTGGATGATGCGTTTTCTTCAGATTTTCACAAAATCCTAACACGCCTGCAAAATTCCTGAAATCCAAAATCACCAAACCTGCCCCAACATAAAGTGTCCTGAAAACTATCATCTGAATCAAGCAGAACATATTAAACAGATCCTGAATCTTTATTAGATTCTGAGAATCAATTCTGTGGAGTTAAATCTTAACCTTTGAGAGTAAATCCAGTTTATCAGATTCCTATTCTCGACTCTACAGAAATCCACCTCTCTCAGATAGAATCATCTAAATATCTCACTGTTCCAAATATCTCACTGATTTCAGGTGAATCATACATTGCACTTGAATTCTTAAATTCACTAATAACACAAATTACAGAAAATAAATATTCGGTAAGGAAGGAATTGAGAAGTTTGTCTTACCTGAAGTCACTTCCACGAAGGTTCCACTCCCCCAGTAGTCACTGTGCTCCGTCTGCTCATTCACCCCATACAATAACTGAACTTGTCCACAATATGTAATAATCTCAGGGTAATGTAAATATAAACCGGGTTTTAACCTGGAGCAGCAGTTTCCTGTATTTTGATCTGGAATTCCATCCTAACCCTTTTCCAAATGTATGAATAAATGAAGTATTTTTGCAGTTTTCCTGTCTGCAGACACCAGCTCATGCACAATACCGACAATCAGAATCACCTCCTTTTTGTCCTTTATTTTCCCAGAAATCGACATTTCCCTCCAACAATCCGGGTCGGTGTTCAGATATTCCACTCTGGGAAACATGAATGTGGATCCATGGACACAGACTCTGATACACACGGTCATTTGTGGTGGGGGAGTTTGTGTCAAGCTCTCTATCGCTGTGGCTCCAGTATCACAGTGCTTCACCCCAGATCAAAAACCGCGGGTATGAGATCCAGCCCAAAATAAAATGTCCCAGACAAGCGTCCAGGAGCTATATTAACTCCTCAGTCTGTGTCCGGGTGTCCCCCGCACAACGGGTGTCAAATTCGGGGGTTTTCAGGACTTTTCAGGAAGATGAGTGAATCCACACGGAGTTTTCATTGTTCTTCATCCACTCGCTGTTCCTCTCTGTTCATTCACAATTCAAATAATATCTTCACAGAAAGTTGTTCACACACCCAGATTATTTAATCAGGATCTGATTTATATCCACGGGGCATGAGGTAAAGGTGGTGATATCGCCCAAAGGCTCCAGTTTCAATCACTTTGCTGTGGCAGGTTTTTGAATGGAGGGATCCCCCATCTCTCTCACTGTGCCCCCAGTATAGACACTGTGATACACTGCCGTACATTAACCTCCTCCCCTTTCACTGTCACAGAGTCCAGTCACTTCACATTGAAACCACACTGACGCTGCTACAAGGGAGCAATCCTCTTCTCTCATTCACACTCACCATGGTTTGGGCTGTGGTGTTTCAGTGGATCTGTTTCTGGATCAGTGATCTGAAGGTCTGGGTTTAATAATCCAGAGAATCCCTTGTTAATCCCCGCTTTGGGAGTTTGGGAATTTCACTTCAAACGTCCGGGGAAAAGCTGGGATCAGTAAAAGTGACCATGAAGCTGTTGGATGGTCACAAAAACCAACAGGTCAAATCCTGAACTTGAGAAAAAAACCTGTCTCGTCTGTCAGTGACTCCAGCCTGGTCTGTGGGTGACTCCAGTCGGGCATGTGGGTGACTCAGGCCTGGTCTGTGGGTGACTCCAGTCTGGTCTGTGGGTGACTCCAGTCTGGTCTGTCAGTGACTCCAGTCTGGTCTGTCAGTGACTCCAGTCTGGTCTGTCGGTGACTCCAGTCTGGTCTGTGGGTGACTCCAGTCTCGTCTGTCAGTGACTCCAGTCTGGTCTGTCAGTGACTCCAGTCTGGTCTCTCGGTGACTCCAGTCTGGTCTGTCAGTGACTCCAGTCTGGTCTGTCAGTGACTCCAGTCTGGTCTGTGGGTGACTCCAGTCTGGTCTGTCAGTGACTCCAGTCTGGTCTGTCAGTGACTCCAGTCTGGTCTGTCGGTGACTCCAGTCTGGTCTGTGGGTGACTCCAGTCTGGTCTGTCAGTGACTCCAGTCTGGTCTGTGGGTGACTCCAGTCTGGTCTGTCAGTGACTCCAGTCTGGTGTGTGGGTGACTCCAGTCTGGTCGGTGGGTGACTCCAGTCTGGTCTGTCGGTGACTCCAGTCTGGTCTGTGGGTGACTCCAGTCTGGTGTGTGGGTGACTCCAGTCTGGTCTGTCACTGACTCCAGTTTGGTCTGTGGGTGACTCCAGTCTAGTCTGTGGGTGACTCCATTCTGGTCTGTCGGTGACTCCAGTCTGGTCTGTGGGTGACTCCAGTCAGGTCTGTGGGTGACTCCAGTCTGGTCTGTCAGTGACTCCAGTCTGGTCTGTGGTTGACTCCAGCCTGGTCTGTGGGTGACTCCAGGCTGGTCTGTGGGTGACTCCAGTCTGGTCTGTGGGTGACTCCAGTCTGGTCTGTCGGTGACTCCAGCCTGGTCTGTGGGTGACTCCAGTCTGGTCTGTGGGTGACTCCAGTCTGGTCTGTCGGTGACTCCAGTCTGGTCTGTGGGTGACTCCAGTCTGGTCTGTAGGTGACTCCAGTCTGGTCTGTCAGTGACTCCAGTCTAGTCTGTGGGTGACTCCAGTCTGGTCTGTGGGTGACTCCAGTCTGGTCTGTCGGTGACGCCAGTCTGGTCTGTGGGTGACTCCAGTCTGGTCTGTGGGTGACTCCAGTCTGGTGTGTGGGTGACTCCAGTCTGGTCTGTGGGTGACTCCAGTCTGGTCTGTGGGTGACTCCAGTCTGGTCTGTGGGTGACTCCAGTCTGGCCTGTGGGTGACTCCAGTCTGGTCTGTCAGTGACTCCAGTCTGGTCTGGGGGTGACTCCAGTCTGGTCTGTGGGTGACTCCAGTCTGGTCTGTCAGTGACTCCAGTCTGGTCTGTGGGTGACTCCAGTCTGGTCTGTGGGTGACTCCACTCTGGTCTGTGGGTGACTCCAGTCTGGTCTGTCAGTGACTCCAGTCTTGTCTGTGGGTGACTCCCGTCTGGTCTGTCAGTGACTCCAGTCTGGTCTGTGGTTGACTCCAATCTGGTCTGTGGGTGACTCCAGTCTGGTCTGTGGGTGACTCCAGTCTGGTCTGTGGGTGACTCTAGTCTGGTCTGTGGGTGACTCCAGTCTGGTCTGTCGGTGACTCCAGTCTGGTCTGTCAGTGACTCCAGTCTGGTCTGCGGGTGACACCAGTCTAGTCTGGGGGTGACTCCAGTCTGGTCTGTGGGTGACTCCAGTCTGGTCTGTGGGTGACTCCAGTCTGGTCTGTTGGTGACTCCAGTCTAGTCTCTCGGTGACTCCAGTCTGGTCTGTGGGTGACTCCAGTCTGGTCGGTGGGTCACTACAGTCTGGTCTGTCAGTGACTCCAGTCTGGTCTGTGGGTGACTCCAGCCTCGTCTGTGGGTGACTCCAGTCTGGTCTGTCGGTGACTCCAGTCTGGTCTGTGGGTGACTCCAGTCTGGTCTGTCACTGACTCCACTCTGGTCTGTGGGTGACTCCAGTCTGGTCTGTGGGTGACTCCAGTCTGGTCTGTGGGTGACTCCAGTCTGGTCTGTCAGTGACTCCAGTCTGGTCTGTGGGTGACTCCAGTCTGGTCTCTCGGTGACTCCAGTCTGGTCTGTGGGTGACTCCAGTCTGGTCTGTGGGTGACTCCAGTCTGGTCTCTCGGTGACTGCAGTCTGGTCTGTGGGTGACTCCAGTCTGGTCTCTCGGCGACTCCAGTCTGGTCTCTCGGTGACTGCAGTCTGGTCTCTCGGTGACTCCTGTCTGGTCTCTCGGTGACTGCAGTCGGGTCTGTGGGTGACTCCAGTCTGGTCGGTGGGTCACTACAGTCTGGTCTGTCAGTGACTCCAGTCTGGTCTGTGGGTGACTCCAGTCTGGTCTGTGGGTGACTCCAGCCTCGTCTGTGGGTGACTCCAGTCTGGTCTGTCGGTGACTCCAGCCTCGTCTGTGGGTGACTCCAGTCTGGTCTGTCAGTGACTCCAGTCTGGTCTGTGGGTGACTCCAGTCTGGTCTGTGGGTGACTCCAGTCTGGTCTGTAGGTGACTCCAGTCTGGTGTGTGGGTGACTCCAGTCTGGTCTGTCGGTGACTCCAGTCTGGTCTGTGGGTGACTCCAGTCTGGATTGTGGGTGACTCCAGTCTGGTCTGTCAGTGACTCCAGTCTGGTCTGGGGGTGACTCCAGTCTGGCCTGTGGGTGACTCCAATCTGGTCTGTGGGTGACTCCAGTCTGGTCTGTCACTGACTCCAGTCTGGTCTGTGGGTGACTCCAGTCTGGTCTGTGGGTGACTCCAGTCTGGTCTGTCACTGACTCCAGTCTGGTCTGTCACTGACTCCAGTCTGGTCTGTGGGTGACTCCAGTCTGGTCTGTGGGTGACTCCAGTCTGGTCTGTGGGTGACTCCAGTCTGGTCTGTGGGTGACTCCAGTCTGGTCTCTCGGCGACTCCTGTCTGGTCTCTCGGTGACTGCAGTCTGGTCTGTGGGTGACTCCAGTCTGGTCGGTGGGTCACTACAGTCTGGTCTGTCAGTGACTCCAGTCTAGTCTGTGGGTGACTCCAGCCTCGTCTGTGGGTGACTCCAGTCTGGTCTGTCGGTGACTCCAGTCTGGTCTGTCAGTGACTCCAGTCTGGTCTGTCAGTGACTCCAGTCTGGTCTGTGGGTGACTCCAGTCTGGTCTGTGGGTGACTCCAGTCTGGTCTGTCAGTGACTCCAGTCTGGTCTGTGGGTGACTCCAGTCTGGTCTGTGGGTGACTCCAGTCTGGTGTGTGGGTGACTCCAGTCTGGTCTGTCAGTGACTCCAGTCTGGTCTGTCAGTGACTCCAGTCTGGTCTGTGGGTGACTCCAGTCTGGTCTGTGGGTGACTCCAGTCTGGTCTGTCAGTGACTCCAGTCTGGTCTGTGGGTGACTCCAGTCTGGTCTGTGGGTGACTCCAGTCTGGTCTGTGGGTGACTCCAGTCTGGTCTGGGGGTGACTCCAGTCTGGTCTGTGGGTGACTCCAGTCTGGTCTGTCAGTGACTCCAGTCTGGTCTGTGGGTGACTCCAGTCTGGTCTGTCAGTGACTCCAGTCTGGTCTGTGGGTGACTCCAGTCTGGTCTGTCATTGACTCCAGTCTGGTCTGGGGGTGACTCCAGTCTGGTCTGTGGGTGACTCCAGTCTGGTCTGTCAGTGACTCCAGTCTGGTCTGTGGGTGACTCCAGTCTGGTCTGGGGGTGACTCCAGTCTGGTCTGGGGGTGACTCCAGTCTGGTCTGGGGGTGACTCCAGTCTGGTCTGTGGGTGACTCCAGTCTGGTCTGTGGGTGACTCCAGTCTGGTCTGTGGGTGACTCCAGTCTGGTCTGCGGGTGACTCCAGTCTGGTCTGTGGGTGACTCCAGTCTGGTCTGTGGGTGACTCCAGTCTGGTCTGCGGGTGACTCCAGTCTGGTCTGTCAGTGACTCCAGTCTGGTCTGTCAGTGACTCCAGTCTGGTCTGTGGGTGACTCCAGTCTGGTCTGGGGGTGACTCCAGTCTGGTCTGTGGGTGACTCCAGTCTGGTCTGTCAGTGACTCCAGTCTGGTCTGTGGGTGACTCCAGTCTGGTCTGTCAGTGACTCTAGTCTGGTCTGTGGGTGACTCCAGTCTGGTCTGTGGGTGACTCCAGTCTGGTCTGTCAGTGACTCCAGTCTGGTCTGTCAGTGACTCCAGTCTGGTCTGGGGGTGACTCCAGTCTTGTCTGTGGGTGACTCCAGTCTGGTCTGTGGGTGACTCCAGTCTGGTCTGTCAGTGACTCTAGTCTGGTCTGTGGGAGACTCCAGTCTGGTCTGTCAGTGACTCCAGTCTGGTCTGGGGGTGACTCCAGTCTCGTCTGTCAGTGACTCCAGTCTGGTCTGGGGGTGACTCCAGTCTGTTCTGTCACTGACTCCAGTCTGGTCTGTAGGTGACTCCAGTCTGGTCTGTCAGTGACTCCTGTGTGGTCTGTGGGTGACTCTAGTCTGGTCTGTGGGTGACTCCAGTTTGGTCTGTCAGTGACTCCTGTCTGGTCTGTGGGTGACTCCAGTCTGGTCTGTGGGTGACTCCAGTCTGGTCTGTCAGTGACTCCAGTCTGGTTTGTCAGTGACTCCAGTCTGGTCTGCCACTGACTCCAGTCTGGTCTGTCACTGACTCCAGTCTGGTCTGTGGGTGACTCCAGTCTGGTCTGTGGGTGACTCCAGTCTGGTCTGTGGGTGACTCCAGTCTGGTCTGTGGGTGACTCCAGTCTGGTCTGTGGGTGACTCCAGTCTGGTCTCTCGGCGACTCCTGTCTGGTCTCTCGGTGACTCCAGTCTGGTCTGTGGGTGACTCCAGTCTGGTCTGCGGGTGACTCCAGTCTGGTCTGTCAGTGACTCCACTCTGGTCTGTGGGTGACTCCAGTCTCGTCTGTGGGTGACTCCAGTCTGGTCTGTCGGTGACTCCAGTCTGGTCTGTGGGTGACTCCAGTCTGGTCTGCGGGTGACTCCAGTCTGGTCTGGATGTGACTCCAGTCGGGTCTGTGGGTGACTCCAGTCTGGTCTGTGGGTGACGCCAGTCTGGTCTGTAGGTGACTCCATTCTGGATTGTCAGTGACTCCAGTCTGGTCTGTGGGTGACTCCAGTCTGGTCTGTCGGTGACTCCAGACTGGTCTGTGGGTGACTCCAGTCTGGTCTCTCGGCGACTCCTGTCTGGTCTCTCGGTGACTCCAGTCTGGTCTGTGGGTGACTCCACTCTGGTCTGTGGGTGACTCCAGTCTCGTCTGTGGGTGACTCCAGTCTGGTCTGTCGGTGACTCCAGTCTGGTCTGTGGGTGACTCCAGTCTGGTCTGTGGGTGACTCCAGTCTGGTCTGCGCGTGACTCCAGTCTGGTCTGGATGTGACTCCAGTCGGGTCTGTGGGTGACTCCAGTCTGGTCTGTCGGTGACTCCAGTCTGGTCTGTGGGTGACTCCAGTCTGGTCTGTGGGTGACTCCAGTCTGGTCTGCGGGTGACTCCAGTCTGGTCTGGATGTGACTCCAGTCGGGTCTGTGGGTGACTCCAGTCTGGTCTGTGGCTCACTCCAGTCTGGTCTGGAGGTGACTCCAGTCTGGTCAGTGGCTGACTCCAGTGTGGTCTGTGGGTGACTCCAGTCTGGTCTGTCAGTGGCTCCAGTCTGGTCTGTGGGTGACTCCAGTCTGGTCTGTCAGTGGCTCCAGTCTGGTCTGTGGGTGACTCCAGTCTGGTCTGTCAGTGGCTCCAGTCTGGTCTGTCAGTGACTCCAGTCTGGTCTGTGGGTGACTCCAGTCTGGTCTGTGGGTGACTCCAGTCTGGTCTGTCAGTGACTCCAGTCTGGTCTGTGGGTGACTCCAGTCTGGTCTCTCGGTGACTGCAGTCTGGTCTCTCGGTGACTCCTGTCTGGTCTCTCGGTGACTGCAGTCGGGTCTGTGGGTGACTCCAGTCTGGTCGGTGGGTCACTACAGTCTGGTCTGTCAGTGACTCCAGTCTGGTCTGTGGGTGACTCCAGTCTGGTCTGTGGGTGACTCCAGCCTCGTCTGTGGGTGACTCCAGTCTGGTCTGTCGGTGACTCCAGCCTCGTCTGTGGGTGACTCCAGTCTGGTCTGTCAGTGACTCCAGTCTGGTCTGTGGGTGACTCCAGTCTGGTCTGTGGGTTACTCCAATCTGGTCTGTAGGTGACTCCAGTCTGGTGTGTGGGTGACTCCAGTCTGGTCTGTCGGTGACTCCAGTCTGGTCTGTGGGTGACTCCAGTCTGGATTGTGGGTGACTCCAGTCTGGTCTGTCAGTGACTCCAGTCTGGTCTGGGGGTGACTCCAGTCTGGCCTGTGGGTGACTCCAATCTGGTCTGTGGGTGACTCCAGTCTGGTCTGTCACTGACTCCAGTCTGGTCTGTGGGTGACTCCAGTCTGGTCTGTGGGTGACTCCAGTCTGGTCTGTCACTGACTCCAGTCTGGTCTGTCACTGACTCCAGTCTGGTCTGTGGGTGACTCCAGTCTGGTCTGTGGGTGACTCCAGTCTGGTCTGTGGGTGACTCCAGTCTGGTCTGTGGGTGACTCCAGTCTGGTCTCTCGGCGACTCCTGTCTGGTCTCTCGGTGACTGCAGTCTGGTCTGTGGGTGACTCCAGTCTGGTCGGTGGGTCACTACAGTCTGGTCTGTCAGTGACTCCAGTCTGGTCTGTGGGTGACTCCAGCCTCGTCTGTGGGTGACTCCAGTCTGGTCTGTCGGTGACTCCAGTCTGGTCTGTCAGTGACTCCAGTCTGGTCTGTCAGTGACTCCAGTCTGGTCTGTGGGTGACTCCAGTCTGGTCTGTGGGTGACTCCAGTCTGGTCTGTCAGTGACTCCAGTCTGGGCTGTGGGTGACTCCAGTCTGGTCTGTGGGTGACTCCAGTCTGGTGTGTGGGTGACTCCAGTCTGGTCTGTCAGTGACTCCAGTCTGGTCTGTCAGTGACTCCAGTCTGGTCTGTGGGTGACTCCTGTCTGGTCTGTGGGTGACTCCAGTCTGGTCTGTCAGTGACTCCAGTCTGGTCTGTGGGTGACTCCAGTCTGGTCTGTGGGTGACTCCAGTCTGGTCTGTGGGTGACTCCAGTCTGGTCTGGGGGTGACTCCAGTCTGGTCTGTGGGTGACTCCAGTCTGGTCTGTCAGTGACTCCAGTCTGGTCTGTGGGTGACTCCAGTCTGGTCTGTCAGTGACTCCAGTCTGGTCTGTGGGTGACTCCAGTCTGGTCTGTCATTGACTCCAGTCTGGTCTGGGGGTGACTCCAGTCTGGTCTGTGGGTGACTCCAGTCTGGTCTGTCAGTGACTCCAGTCTGGTCTGTGGGTGACTCCAGTCTGGTCTGGGGGTGACTCCAGTCTGGTCTGGGGGTGACTCCAGTCTGGTCTGGGGGTGACTCCAGTCTGGTCTGTGGGTGACTCCAGTCTGGTCTGTGGGTGACTCCAGTCTGGTCTGCGGGTGACTCCAGTCTGGTCTGTGGGTGACTCCAGTCTGGTCTGCGGGTGACTCCAGTCTGGTCTGTCAGTGACTCCAGTCTGGTCTGTCAGTGAGTCCAGTCTGGTCTGTGGGTGACTCCAGTCTGGTCTGGGGGTGACTCCAGTCTGGTCTGTGGGTGACTCCAGTCTGGTCTGTCAGTGACTCCAGTCTGGTCTGTGGGTGACTCCAGTCTGGTCTGGGGGTGACTCCAGTCTGGTCTGGGGGTGACTCCAGTCTGGTCTGGGGGTGACTCCAGTCTGGTCTGTGGGTGACTCCAGTCTGGTCTGTCAGTGACTCCAGTCTGGTTTGTCAGTGACTCCAGTCTGGTCTGCCACTGACTCCAGTCTGGTCTGTCACTGACTCCAGTCTGGTCTGTGGGTGACTCCAGTCTGGTCTGTGGGTGACTCCAGTCTGGTCTGCGGGTGACTCCAGTCTGGTCTGGATGTGACTCCAGTCGGGTCTGTGGGTGACTCCAGTCTGGTCTGTGGGTGACGCCAGTCTGGTCTGTAGGTGACTCCATTCTGGATTGTCAGTGACTCCAGTCTGGTCTGTGGGTGACTCCAGTCTGGTCTGTCGGTGACTCCAGACTGGTCTGTGGGTGACTCCAGTCTGGTCTCTCGGCGACTCCTGTCTGGTCTCTCGGTGACTCCAGTCTGGTCTGTGGGTGACTCCACTCTGGTCTGTGGGTGACTCCAGTCTGGTCTGTGGGTGACTCCACTCTGATCTGTGGGTGACTCCAGTCTCGTCTGTGGGTGACTCCAGTCTGGTCTGTCGGTGACTCCAGTCTGGTCTGTGGGTGACTCCAGTCTGGTCTGTGGGTGACTCCAGTCTGGTCTGCGCGTGACTCCAGTCTGGTCTGGATGTGACTCCAGTCGGGTCTGTGGGTGACTCCAGTCTGGTCTGTCGGTGACTCCAGTCTGGTCTGTGGGTGACTCCAGTCTGGTCTGTGGGTGACTCCAGTCTGGTCTGCGGGTGACTCCAGTCTGGTCTGGATGTGACTCCAGTCGGGTCTGTGGGTGACTCCAGTCTGGTCTGTGGCTCACTCCAGTCTGGTCTGGAGGTGACTCCAGTCTGGTCAGTGGCTGACTCCAGTGTGGTCTGTGGGTGACTCCAGTCTGGTCTGTCAGTGGCTCCAGTCTGGTCTGTGGGTGACTCCAGTCTGGTCTGTCAGTGGCTCCAGTCTGGTCTGTGGGTGACTCCAGTCTGGTCTGTCAGTGACTCCAGTCTGGTCTGTGGGTGACTCCAGTCTGGTCTCTCGGTGACTGCAGTCTGGTCTCTCGGTGACTCCTGTCTGGTCTCTCGGTGACTGCAGTCGGGTCTGTGGGTGACTCCAGTCTGGTCGGTGGGTCACTACAGTCTGGTCTGTCAGTGACTCCAGTCTGGTCTGTGGGTGACTCCAGTCTGGTCTGTGGGTGACTCCAGCCTCGTCTGTGGGTGACTCCAGTCTGGTCTGTCGGTGACTCCAGCCTCGTCTGTGGGTGACTCCAGTCTGGTCTGTCAGTGACTCCAGTCTGGTCTGTGGGTGACTCCAGTCTGGTCTGTGGGTTACTCCAATCTGGTCTGTAGGTGACTCCAGTCTGGTGTGTGGGTGACTCCAGTCTGGTCTGTCGGTGACTCCAGTCTGGTCTGTGGGTGACTCCAGTCTGGATTGTGGGTGACTCCAGTCTGGTCTGTCAGTGACTCCAGTCTGGTCTGGGGGTGACTCCAGTCTGGCCTGTGGGTGACTCCAATCTGGTCTGTGGGTGACTCCAGTCTGGTCTGTCACTGACTCCAGTCTGGTCTGTGGGTGACTCCAGTCTGGTCTGTGGGTGACTCCAGTCTGGTCTGTCACTGACTCCAGTCTGGTCTGTCACTGACTCCAGTCTGGTCTGTGGGTGACTCCAGTCTGGTCTGTGGGTGACTCCAGTCTGGTCTGTGGGTGACTCCAGTCTGGTCTGTGGGTGACTCCAGTCTGGTCTCTCGGCGACTCCTGTCTGGTCTCTCGGTGACTGCAGTCTGGTCTGTGGGTGACTCCAGTCTGGTCGGTGGGTCACTACAGTCTGGTCTGTCAGTGACTCCAGTCTGGTCTGTGGGTGACTCCAGCCTCGTCTGTGGGTGACTCCAGTCTGGTCTGTCGGTGACTCCAGTCTGGTCTGTCAGTGACTCCAGTCTGGTCTGTCAGTGACTCCAGTCTGGTCTGTGGGTGACTCCAGTCTGGTCTGTGGGTGACTCCAGTCTGGTCTGTCAGTGACTCCAGTCTGGTCTGTGGGTGACTCCAGTCTGGTCTGTGGGTGACTCCAGTCTGGTGTGTGGGTGACTCCAGTCTGGTGTGTGGGTGACTCCAGTCTGGTCTGTCAGTGACTCCAGTCTGGTCTGTCAGTGACTCCAGTCTGGTGTGTGGGTGACTCCAGTCTGGTCTGTCAGTGACTCCAGTCTGGTCTGTCAGTGACTCCAGTCTGGTGTGTGGGTGACTCCAGTCTGGTCTGTCAGTGACTCCAGTCTGGTCTGTCAGTGACTCCAGTCTGGTCTGTGGGTGACTCCAGTCTGGTCTGTGGGTGACTCCAGTCTGGTCTGTCAGTGACTCCAGTCTGGTCTGTGGGTGACTCCAGTCTGGTCTGTGGGTGACTCCAGTCTGGTCTGTGGGTGACTCCAGTCTGGTCTGGGGGTGACTCCAGTCTGGTCTGTGGGTGACTCCAGTCTGGTCTGTCAGTGACTCCAGTCTGGTCTGTGGGTGACTCCAGTCTGGTCTGTCAGTGACTCCAGTCTGGTCTGTGGGTGACTCCAGTCTGGTCTGTCATTGACTCCAGTCTGGTCTGGGGGTGACTCCAGTCTGGTCTGTGGGTGACTCCAGTCTGGTCTGTCAGTGACTCCAGTCTGGTCTGTGGGTGACTCCAGTCTGGTCTGGGGGTGACTCCAGTCTGGTCTGGGGGTGACTCCAGTCTGGTCTGGGGGTGACTCCAGTCTGGTCTGTGGGTGACTCCAGTCTGGTCTGTGGGTGACTCCAGTCTGGTCTGTGGGTGACTCCAGTCTGGTCTGCGGGTGACTCCAGTCTGGTCTGTGGGTGACTCCAGTCTGGTCTGTGGGTGACTCCAGTCTGGTCTGCGGGTGACTCCAGTCTGGTCTGTGGGTGACTCCAGTCTGGTCTGTCAGTGACTCCAGTCTGGTCTGTGGGTGACTCCAGTCTGGTCTGTCAGTGACTCTAGTCTGGTCTGTGGGTGACTCCAGTCTGGTCTGTGGGTGACTCCAGTCTGGTCTGTCAGTGACTCCAGTCTGGTCTGTCAGTGACTCCAGTCTGGTCTGGGGGTGACTCCAGTCTTGTCTGTGGGTGACTCCAGTCTGGTCTGTGGGTGACTCCAGTCTGGTCTGTCAGTGACTCTAGTCTGGTCTGTGGGAGACTCCAGTCTGGTCTGTCAGTGACTCCAGTCTGGTCTGGGGGTGACTCCAGTCTCGTCTGTCAGTGACTCCAGTCTGGTCTGGGGGTGACTCCAGTCTGTTCTGTCACTGACTCCAGTCTGGTCTGTAGGTGACTCCAGTCTGGTCTGTCAGTGACTCCTGTGTGGTCTGTGGGTGACTCTAGTCTGGTCTGTGGGTGACTCCAGTTTGGTCTGTCAGTGACTCCTGTCTGGTCTGTGGGTGACTCCAGTCTGGTCTGTGGGTGACTCCAGTCTGGTCTGTCAGTGACTCCAGTCTGGTTTGTCAGTGACTCCAGTCTGGTCTGCCACTGACTCCAGTCTGGTCTGTCACTGACTCCAGTCTGGTCTGTGGGTGACTCCAGTCTGGTCTGTGGGTGACTCCAGTCTGGTCTGTGGGTGACTCCAGTCTGGTCTGTGGGTGACTCCAGTCTGGTCTCTCGGCGACTCCTGTCTGGTCTCTCGGTGACTCCAGTCTGGTCTGTGGGTGACTCCAGTCTGGTCTGCGGGTGACTCCAGTCTGGTCTGTCAGTGACTCCACTCTGGTCTGTGGGTGACTCCAGTCTCGTCTGTGGGTGACTCCAGTCTGGTCTGTCGGTGACTCCAGTCTGGTCTGTGGGTGACTCCAGTCTGGTCTGCGGGTGACTCCAGTCTGGTCTGGATGTGACTCCAGTCGGGTCTGTGGGTGACTCCAGTCTGGTCTGTGGGTGACGCCAGTCTGGTCTGTAGGTGACTCCATTCTGGATTGTCAGTGACTCCAGTCTGGTCTGTGGGTGACTCCAGTCTGGTCTGTCGGTGACTCCAGACTGGTCTGTGGGTGACTCCGGTCTGGTCTCTCGGCGACTCCTGTCTGGTCTCTCGGTGACTCCAGTCTGGTCTGTGGGTGACTCCACTCTGGTCTGTGGGTGACTCCAGTCTGGTCTGTGGGTGACTCCACTCTGGTCTGTGGGTGACTCCAGTCTCGTCTGTGGGTGACTCCAGTCTGGTCTGTCGGTGACTCCAGTCTGGTCTGTGGGTGACTCCAGTCTGGTCTGTGGGTGACTCCAGTCTGGTCTGCGCGTGACTCCAGTCTGGTCTGGATGTGACTCCAGTCGGGTCTGTGGGTGACTCCAGTCTGGTCTGTCGGTGACTCCAGTCTGGTCTGTGGGTGACTCCAGTCTGGTCTGTGGGTGACTCCAGTCTGGTCTGCGGGTGACTCCAGTCTGGTCTGGATGTGACTCCAGTCGGGTCTGTGGGTGACTCCAGTCTGGTCTGTGGCTCACTCCAGTCTGGTCTGGAGGTGACTCCAGTCTGGTCAGTGGCTGACTCCAGTGTGGTCTGTGGGTGACTCCAGTCTGGTCTGTCAGTGTCTCCAGTCTGGTCTGTGGGTGACTCCAGTCTGGTCTGTCAGTGGCTCCAGTCTGGTCTGTGGGTGACTCCAGTCTGGTCTGTCAGTGGCTCCAGTCTGGTCTGTCAGTGACTCCAGTCTGGTCTGTGGGTGACTCCAGTCTGGTCTGTGGGTGACTCCAGTCTGGTCTGTCAGTGACTCCAGTCTGGTCTGTCAGTGACTCCAGTCTGGTCTGTGGGTGACTCCAGTCTGGTCTGTCAGTGGCTCCAGTCTGGTCTGTCAGTGACTCCAGTCTGGTCTGTGGGTGACTCCAGTCTGGTCTGTCGGTGACTCCAGTCTGGTCTGTGGGTGACTCCAGTCTGGTCTGTCAGTGACTCCAGTCTGGTCTGTGGGTGACTCCAGTCTGGTCTGTGGGTGACTCCAGTCTGGTCTGGAGGTGACTCCAGTCTGGTCTGTGGGTGACTCTAGTCTGGTCTGTGGGTGACTCCAGTCTGGCCTGTGGGTGACTCCAGTCTGGTCTGTCAGTGACTCCAGTCTGGTCTGTCGGTGACTCCAGTCTGGTCTGTCAGTGACTCCAGTCTGGTCTGTCAGTGACTCCAGTCTGGTCTGTGGGTGACTCCAGTCTGGTCTGTGGGTGATTCCAGTCTGGTCTGGAGGTGACTCCAGTCTGGTCTGGAGGTGACTCCAGTCTGGTCTGTGGGTGACTCTAGTCTGGTCTGTGGGTGACTCCAGTCTGGTCTGTAGCTGACTCCAGTCTGGTCTGTCAGTGACTCCAGTCTGGTCTGTGGGTGACTCCAGTCAGGTCTGTGGGTGACTCTAGTCTGGTCTGTGGGTGACTCCAGTTTGGTCTGTCAGTGACTCCTGTCTGGTCTGTGGGTGACTCCAGTCTGGTCTGTGGGTGACTCCAGTCTGGTCTGTCAGTGACTCCAGTCTGGTTTGTCAGTGACTCCAGTCTGGTCTGCCACTGACTCCAGTCTGGTCTGTCACTGACTCCAGTCTGGTCTGTGGGTGACTCCAGTCTGGTCTGTGGGTGACTCCAGTCTGGTCTGTGGGTGACTCCAGTCTGGTCTGTGGGTGACTCCAGTCTGGTCTGTGGGTGACTCCAGTCTGGTCTCTCGGCGACTCCTGTCTGGTCTCTCGGTGACTCCAGTCTGGTCTGTGGGTGACTCCAGTCTGGTCTGCGGGTGACTCCAGTCTGGTCTGTCAGTGACTCCACTCTGGTCTGTGGGTGACTCCAGTCTCGTCTGTGGGTGACTCCAGTCTGGTCTGCGGGTGACTCCAGTCTGGTCTGGATGTGACTCCAGTCGGGTCTGTGGGTGACTCCAGTCTGGTCTGTGGGTGACTCCATTCTGGATTGTCAGTGACTCCAGTCTGGTCTGTGGGTGACTCCAGTCTGGTCTGTCGGTGACTCCAGACTGGTCTGTGGGTGACTCCAGTCTGGTCTCTCGGCGACTCCTGTCTGGTCTCTCGGTGACTCCAGTCTGGTCTGTGGGTGACTCCACTCTGGTCTGTGGGTGACTCCAGTCTGGTCTGTGGGTGACTCCACTCTGGTCTGTGGGTGACTCCAGTCTCGTCTGTGGGTGACTCCAGTCTGGTCTGTCGGTGACTCCAGTCTGGTCTGTGGGTGACTCCAGTCTGGTCTGTGGGTGACTCCAGTCTGGTCTGCGCGTGACTCCAGTCTGGTCTGGATGTGACTCCAGTCTGGTCTGTCGGTGACTCCAGTCTGGTCTGTGGGTGACTCCAGTCTGGTCTGTGGGTGACTCCAGTCTGGTCTGCGGGTGACTCCAGTCTGGTCTGGATGTGACTCCAGTCGGGTCTGTGGGTGACTCCAGTCTGGTCTGTGGCTCACTCCAGTCTGGTCTGGAGGTGACTCCAGTCTGGTCAGTGGCTGACTCCAGTGTGGTCTGTGGGTGACTCCAGTCTGGTCTGTCAGTGGCTCCAGTCTGGTCTGTGGGTGACTCCAGTCTGGTCTGTCAGTGGCTCCAGTCTGGTCTGTGGGTGACTCCAGTCTGATCTGTCAGTGGCTCCAGTCTGGTCTGTCAGTGACTCCAGTCTGGTCTGTGGGTGACTCCAGTCTGGTCTGTGGGTGACTCCAGTCTGGTCTGTCAGTGACTCCAGTCTGGTCTGTGGGTGACTCCAGTCTGGTCTGTCAGTGGCTCCAGTCTGGTCTGTCAGTGACTCCAGTCTGGTCTGTGGGTGACTCCAGTCTGGTCTGTCGGTGACTCCAGTCTGGTCTGTGGGTGACTCCAGTCTGGTCTGTCAGTGACTCCAGTCTGGTCTGTGGGTGACTCCAGTCTGGTCTGTGGGTGACTCCAGTCTGGTCTGGAGGTGACTCCAGTCTGGTCTGTGGGTGACTCTAGTCTGGTCTGTGGGTGACTCCAGTCTGGTCTGTGGGTGACTCCAGTCTGGTCTGTCAGTGACTCCAGTCTGGTCTGTCGGTGACTCCAGTCTGGTCTGTCGGTGACTCCAGTCTGGTCTGTCAGTGACTCCAGTCTGGTCTGTGGGTGACTCCAGTCTGGTCTGTGGGTGACTCCAGTCTGGTCTGTGGGTGACTCCAGTCTGGTCTGGAGGTGACTCCAGTCTGGTCTGGAGGTGACTCCAGTCTGGTCTGTGGGTGACTCCAGTCTGGTCTGTGGGTGACTCCAGTCTGGTCTGGAGGTGACTCCAGTCTGGTCTGGAGGTGACTCTAGTCTGGTCTGTGGGTGACTCTAGTCTGGTCTGTGGGTGACTCCAGTCTGGTCTGTAGCTGACTCCAGTCTGGTCTGTCAGTGACTCCAGTCTGGTCTGTGGGTGACTCCAGTCAGGTCTGTGGGTGACTCTAGTCTGGTCTGTGGGTGACTCCAGTTTGGTCTGTCAGTGACTCCTGTCTGGTCTGTGGGTGACTCCAGTCTGGTCTGTGGGTGACTCCAGTCTGGTCTGTCAGTGACTCCAGTCTGGTTTGTCAGTGACTCCAGTCTGGTCTGTGGGTGACTCCAGTCTTGTCTGTGGGTGACTCCAGTCTGGTCTGTGGGTGACTCCCATCTGGTCTGTCAGTGACTCCAGTCTGGTCTGTCGGTGACTCCAGTCTGGTCTGCGGGTGACTGCAGTCTGGTCTGTCAGTGACTCAAGTCTGGTCTGTGGGTGACTCCAGTCTGGTCTGTGGGTGACTCCAGTCTGGTCTGTGGGTGACTCCAGTCTGGTCTGTCAGTGACTCCAGTCTGGTCTGTGGGTGACTCCAGTCTGGTCTGCGGGTGACTCCAGTCTGGTCTGTGGGTGACTCCAGTCTGGTCTGTGGGTGACTCCAGTCTGGTCTGTGGGTGACTCCAGTCTGGTCTGTCGGTGACTCCAGTCTGGTCTGTGGGTGACTCCAGTCTGGTCTGTGGGTGACTCCAGTCTGGTCTGTCAGTGACTCCAGTCTGGTCTGTGTGTGACTCCGGTCTGGTCTGTCGGTGACTCCAGTCTTGTCTGTGGGTGACTCCAGTCTGGTCTGTGGGTGACTCCAGTCTGGTCTGTGGGTGACTCCAGTCTGGTCTGCGGGTGACTCCAGTCTGGTCTGTCGGTGACTCCAGTCTTGTCTGTGGGTGACTCCCGTCTGGTCTGTCAGTGACTCCAGTCTGGTCTGTGGGTGACTCCAGTCTGGTCTGTGGGTGACTCCAGTCTGGTCTGTGGGTGACTCCAGTCTGGTCTGCGGGTGACTCCAGTCTGGTCTGTCAGTGACTCAAGTCTGGTCTGTGGGTGACTCCAGTCTGGTCTGTCGGTGACTCCAGTCTGGTCTGTGGGTGACTCCAGTCTGGTCTGTCAGTGACTCCAGTCTGGTCTGTCAGTGACTCCAGTCTGGTCTGCGGGTGACTCCAGTCTGGTCTGTCAGTGACTCAAGTCTGGTCTGTGGGTGATTCCAGTCTGGTCTGTGGGTGACTCCAGTCTGGTCTGTGGGTGACTCCAGTCTGGTCTGTCAGTGACTCCAGTCTGGTCTGTCAGTGACTCCAGTCTGGTCTGCGGGTGACTCCAGTCTGGTCTGTCAGTGACTCAAGTCTGGTCTGTGGGTGACTCCAGTCTGGTCTGTGGGTGACTCCAGTCTGGTCTGTCGGTGACTCCAGTCTGGTCTGCGGGTGACTCCAGTCTGGTCTGTCAGTGACTCAAGTCTGGTCTGTGGGTGACTCCAGTCTGGTCTGTGGGTGACTCCAGTCTGGTCTGTCGGTGACTCCAGTCTGGTCTGTGGGTGACTCCAGTCTGGTCTGTCGGTGACTCCAGTCTGGTCTGTGGGTGACTCCAGTCTGGTCTGTGGGTGACTCCAGTCTGGTCTGTGGGTGACTCCAGTCTGGTCTGTCGGTGACTCCAGTCTGGTCTGGGGGTGACTCCAGTCTTGTCTGTGGGTGACTCCCGTCTGGTCTGTCAGTGACTCCAGTCTGGTCTGTGGTTGACTCCAGTGTGGTCTGTGGGTGACTCTAGTCTGGTCTGTGGGTGACTCTAGTCTGGTCTGTGGGTGACTCCAGGCTGGTCTGTCAGTGACTCCAGTCTGGTCTGTGGGTGACTCCAGTCTGGTCTGTCGGTGACTCCAGTCTGGTCTGTCAGTGACTCCAGTCTGGTCAGTGGGTGACTCCAGTCTGGTCTGTCAGTGACTCCAGTCTGGTCTGTGGGTGACTCCAGTCTGGTCTGTCGGTGACTCCAGTCTGGTCTGTGGGTGACTCCAGTCTGGTCTGGGGGTGACTCCAGTCTGGTCTGTGGGTGACTCCAGTCTGGTCTGTGGGTGACTCCAGTCTGGTCTGTGGGTGACTCCAGTCTCGTCTGTGGGTGACTCCAGTCTGGTCTGTCAGTGACTCCAGTCTGGTCTGGGGGTGACTCCAGTCTGGTCTGTGGGTGACTCCAGTCTGGTCTGTGGGTGACTCCAGTCTGGTCTGTGGGTGACTCCAGTCTCGTCTGTGGGTGACTCCAGTCTCATCTGTGGGTGACTCCAGTCTGGTCTGGAGGTGACTCCAGTCGGGTCTGTGGGTGACTCCAGTCTGGACTGTGGGTGACTCCAGTCTGGTCTGTCAGTGACTCCAGTCTGGTCTGTAGGTGACTCCAGTCTGGTCTGTGGGCGACTCCAGTCGGGTCTGTAGGTGACTCCAGTCTGGTCTGTCCGTGACTCCAGTCTGGTCAGTGGGTGACTCCAGTCTGGTCTGTGGATGACTCCAGTCTGGTCTGTCCGTGACTCCAGTCTGGTCAGTGGGTGACTCCAGTCTGGTCTGTAGGTGACTCCAGTCTGGTCTGTCAGTGGCTCCAGTCTGGTCTGTCCGTGACTCCAGTCTCATCTGTGGGTGACTCCAGTCTGGTCTGGAGGTGACTCCAGTCGGGTCTGTGGGTGACTCCAGTCTGGTCTGTGGGTGTCTCCAGTCTGGTCTGTCAGTGACTCCAGTCTGGTCTGTAGGTGACTCCAGTCTGGTCTGTGGGTGACTCCAGTCGGGTCTGTAGGTGACTCCAGTCTGGTCTGTCCGTGACTCCAGTCTGGTCAGTGGGTGACTCCAGTCTGGTCTGTAGGTGACTCCAGTCTGGTCTGTGGGTGTCTCCAGTCTGGTCTGTCAGTGACTCCAGTCTGGTCTGTAGGTGACTCCAGTCTGGTCTGTGGGTGACTCCAGTCGGGTCTGTAGGTGACTCCAGTCTGGTCTGTCCGTGACTCCAGTCTGGTCAGTGGGTGACTCCAGTCTGGTCTGTAGGTGACTCCAATCTGGTCTGTCCGTGACTCCAGTCTGGTCAGTGGGTGACTCCAGTCTGGTCTGTGGATGACTCCAGTCTGGTCTGTCCGTGACTCCAGTCTGGTCAGTGGGTGACTCCAGTCTGGTCTGTAGGTGACTCCAGTCTGGTCTGTCAGTGGCTCCAGTCTGGTCTGTCAGTGACTCCAGTCTGGTCTGTGGGTGACTCCAGTCTGGTCTGTGGGTGACTGCAGTCTGGTCTGGAGGTGACTCCAGTCTGGTCTGTGGGTGACTCTAGTCTGGTCTGTGGGTGACTCCAGTCTGGTCTGTGGGTGACTCCAGTCTGGTCTGTCAGTGACTCCAGTCTGGTCTGTCGGTGACTCCAGTCTGGTCTGTGGGTGACTCCAGTCTGGTCTGTGGGTGACTCCAGTCTGGTCTGGAGGTGACTCCAGTCTGGTCTGTGGGTGACTCTAGTCTGGTCTGTGGGTGATTCCAGTCTGGTCTGTGGGTGACTCCAGTCTGGTCTGTAGGTGACTCCAGTCTGGTCTGTAGCTGACTCCTGTCTGGTCTGTAGCTGACTCCAGTCTGGTCTGTGGGTGACTCCAGTCTGGTCTGGAGGTGACTCCAGTCAGGTCTGTGGGTGACTCCAGTCTGGTCTGGAGGTGACTCCAGTCAGGTCTGTGGGTGACTCCAGTCTGGTCTGGAGGTGACTCCAGTCTGGTCTGTGGGTGACTCCAGTCTGGTCTGTAGGTGATTCCAGTCTGGTCTGGAGGTGACTCCAGTCAGGTCTGTGGGTGACTCCAGTCTGGTCTGGAGGTGACTCCAGTCAGGTCTGTGGGTGACTCCAGTCTGGTCTGGAGGTGACTCCAGTCTGGTCTGTGGGTGACTCCAGTCTGGTCTGTGGGTGACTCCAGTCTGGTCTGTGGGTGACTCTAGTCTGGTCTGTGGGTGATTCCAGTCTGGTCTGTGGGTGACTCCAGTCTGGTCTGTAGGTGACTCCAGTCTGGTCTGTAGCTGACTCCTGTCTGGTCTGTAGCTGACTCCAGTCTGGTCTGTGGGTGACTCCAGTCTGGTCTGGAGGTGACTCCAGTCAGGTCTGTGGGTGACTCCAGTCTGGTCTGGAGGTGACTCCAGTCAGGTCTGTGGGTGACTCCAGTCTGGTCTGGAGGTGACTCTAGTCTGGTCTGTGGGTGACTCCAGTCTGGTCTGTAGGTGATTCCAGTCTGGTCTGTCAGTGACTCCAGTCTGGTCTGTGGCTGACTCCAGTCTGGTCTCTCAGTGAATCCACTCTGGTCTGCCACTGACTCCAGTCAGGTCTGTGGGTGACTCTAGTCTGGTCTGTGGGTGACTCCAGTCTGGTCTGGAGGTGACTCCAGTCTGGTCTGGGGGTGACTCCAGTCTGGTCTGGAGGTGACTCCAGTCTGGTCTGTGGGTGACTCCAGTCTGGTCTGCGGGTGACTCCAGTCTGGTCTGTCAGTGACTCCAGTCTGGTCTGTGGGTGACTCCAGTCTGGTCTGTGGGTGACTCCAGTCTGGTCTGCGGGTGACTCCAGTCTGGTCTGTCGGTGACTCCAGTCTGGTCTGTGGGTGACTCCAGTCTGGTCTGTGGGTGACTCCAGTCTGGTCTGTAGATGACTCCAGTCTGGTCTGTGGGTGACTCCAGTCTGGTCTGTGGCTGACTCCAGTCTGGTCTCTCGGTGACTCCAGTCTGGTCTGTGGGTGACTCCAGTCTGGTCTGTGGGTGACTCCAGTCTTGTCTGTGGATGACTCCCGTCTGGTCTGTCAGTGACTCCAGTCTGGTCTGTTGGTGACTCTAGTCTGGTCTATGGGTGACTCCAGTCTGGTCTGTCAGTGACTCCAGTCTGGTCTGTGGGTGACTCCAGTCTGGTCTGTGGCTGACTCCAGTCTGGTCTGTGGGTGACTCCAGTCTGGTCTGTGGGTGACTCCAGTCTGGTCTGTCGGTGACTCCAGTCTGGTCTGCGGGTGACTCCAGTCTGGTCTGTCAGTGACTCAAGTCTGGTCTGTGGGTGACTGCAGTCTGGTCTGTGGGTGACTCCAGTCTGGTCTGTGGGTGACTCCAGTCTGGTCTGTGGGTGACTCCAGTCTTGTCTGTGGATGACTCCCGTCTGGTCTGGCAGTGACTCCAGTCTGGTCTGTGGGTGACTCTAGTCTGGTCAGTGGGTGACTCCAGTCTGGTCTGTCGGTGACTCCAGTCTGGTCTAGGGTGACTCCAGTCTGGTCTGTGGGTGACTCCAGTCTGATCTGTGGGTGACTCCAGTCTGGTCTAGGGTGACTCCAGTCTGGTCTGTGGGTGACTCCAGCCTGGTCTGTCGGTGACTCCAGTCTGGTCTGCGGGTGACTCCAGTCTGGTCTGTCGGTGACTCCAGTCTGGTCTGTGGGTGACTCCAGTCTGGTCTGTCGGTGACTCCAGTCTGGTCTGTGGGTGACTCCAGTCTGGTCTGTGGGTGACTCCAGTCTGGTCTGTGGGTGACTCCAGTCTGGTCTGTCGGTGACTCCAGTCTGGTCTGTGGGTGACTCCAGTCTGGTCTGTGGGTGACTCCAGTCTGGTCTGTCGGTGACTCCAGTCTTGTCTGTGGGTGACTCCCGTCTGGTCTGTCAGTGACTCCAGTCTGGTCTGTGGGTGACTCTAGTCTGGTCTGTCGGTGACTCCAGTCTGGTCTGTCAGTGACTCCAGTCTGGTCTGCCACTGACTCCAGTCTGGTCTGTCAGTGACTCCAGTCTGGTCTGGGGGTGACTCCAGTCTGGTCTGTCGGTGACTCCAGTCTGGTCTGTCAGTGACTCCAGTCTGGTCTGCCACTGACTCCAGTCTGGTCTGTCAGTGACTCCAGTCTGGTCTGGGGGTGACTCCAGTCTGGTCTGTCGGTGACTCCAGTCTGGTCTGTCAGTGACTCCAGTCTGGTCTGTCACTGACTCCAGTCTGGTCTGTCAGTGACTCCAGTCTGGTCTGCCACTGACTCCAGTCTGGTCTGTCGGTGACTCCAGTCTGGTCTGTGGGTGACTCCAGTCTGGTCTGTGGGTGACTCCAGTCTGGTCTGTGGGTGACTCCAGTCTGGTCTGTCGGTGACTCCAGTCTGGTCTGTGGGTGACTCCAGTCTGGTCTGTGGGTGACTCCAGTCTGGTCTGTCGGTGACTCCAGTCTTGTCTGTGGGTGACTCCCGTCTGGTCTGTCAGTGACCCCAGTCTGGTCTGTGGGTGACTCTAGTCTGGTCTGTCGGTGACTCCAGTCTGGTCTGTCAGTGACTCCAGTCTGGTCTGTCAGTGACTCCAGTCTGGTCTGCCACTGACTCCAGTCTGGTCTGTGGGTGACTCCAGTCTGGTCTGTCAGTGACTCCAGTCTGGTCTGTCAGTGACTCCAGTCTGGTCTGCCACTGACTCCAGTCTGGTCTGTCACTGAATCCAGTCTGGTCTGTGGGTGACTCCAGTCTGGTCTGTCAGTGACTCCAGTCTGGTCTGGGGGTGACTCCAGTCTGGTCTGTGGGTGACTCCAGTCTGGTCTGTGGGTGACTCCAGTCTGGTCTGTGGGTGACTCCAGTCTCGTCTGTGGGTGACTCCAGTCTCATCTGTGGGTGACTCCAGTCTGGTCTGGATGTGACTCCAGTCGGGTCTGTGGGTGACTCCAGTCTGGTCTGTGGGTGACTCCAGTCTGGTCTGTCAGTGACTCCAGTCTGGTCTGTAGGTGACTCCAGTCTGGTCTGTGGGCGACTCCAGTCGGGTCTGTAGGTGACTCCAGTCTGGTCTGTCCGTGACTCCAGTCTGGTCTGTCCGTGACTCCAGTCTGGTCAGTGGGTGACTCCAGTCTGGTCTGTGGATGACTCCAGTCTGGTCTGTGGGTGACTCCAGTCTGGTCTGTGGATGACTCCAGTCTGGTCTGTGAGTGACTCCAGTCTGGTCTGTGGCTGACTCCAGTCTGGTCTGGAGGTGACTCCAGTCTGGTCTGGAGGTGACTCCAGTCTGGTCTGTGGGTTACTCCAGTCTGGTCTGTCGGTGACTCCAGTCTGGTCTGTCAGTGACTCCAGTCTGGTCTGTGGCTGACTCCATCTGGTCTGGAGGTTACTCCAGACTGGTCTGTGGGTGACTCTAGTCTGGTCTGTGGGTGACTCCAGTCTGGTCTGTGGGTGACTCCAGTCTGGTCTGTCAGTGACTCCAGTCTGGTCTGTGGGTGACTCCAGTCTGGTCTGTGGGTGACTCCAGTCTGGTCTGGGGGTGACTCCAGTCTGGTCTCTCGGTTACTCCAGTCTGGTCTGTAGGTGACTCCAGTCTGGTCTGCGGGTGACTCCAGTCTGGTCTGTCAGTGACTCCTGTCTGGTCTGTGGGTGACGCCAGTCTGGTCTGTGGGTGACTCCAGTCTGGTCTGTGGGTTACTCCAGTCTGGTCTGGGGGTGACTCCAGTCTGGTCTGGGGGTGACTCCAGTCTGGTCTGGAGGTGACTCCAGTCTGGTCTGTGGGTGACTCCAGTCTGGTCTGTGGGTGACTCCAGTCTGGTCTGTCAGGGACTCCGATCTGGATTGTGGGTGACTCCAGTCTGGTCTGGGGGTGACTCCAGTCTGGATTGTGGGTGACTCCAGTCTGGTCTGGGGGTGACTCCAGTCTGGATTGTGGGTGACTCCAGTCTGGTCTGGGGGTGACTCCAGTCTGGATTGTGGGTGACTCCAGTCTGGTCTGGAGGTGACTCCAGTCTGGTCTGTGGGTGACTCCAGTCTGGTCTGTCAGTGACTCCAGTCTGGTCTGGGGGTGATTCCAGTCTGGTCTGTGGGTGACTCCAGTCTGGTCTGTGGGTGACTCCAGTCTGGTCTGTGGGTGACTCCAGTCTGGTCTGTGGGTGACTCCAGTCTGGTCTGTTAGTGACTCCAGTCTGGTCTGGGGTGACTCCAGTCTGGTCTGGGGTGACTCCAGTCTGGTCTGGGGGTGACTCCAATCAGTTGACTCTTACCTGCCCTCTGAAGGGGTCAGTCAGCCTCTCAGTTACCATCACCTTTTCAGGGTTACGAGGATTCGAGAACAAATGACCGTCTGGACAGTGATGTCTTCAATCTGCAGCTGTTCCTCTCTGTTATTCCCCATTTCAAATAATATCTTCACATAAAGTTGTTCTCACACCCAGATTATTCAATCAGGATCTGATTTATATCCACGGGGCATGAGGTAAAGGTGGTGATATCGCCCAAAGGCTCCAGTTTCAATCACTTTCCTGTGGCAGGTTTTTGAATGGAGGGATCCCCCATCTCTCTCACTGTGTCTCCAGTATAGACACTGTGATACACTGCCGTACATTAACCTCCTCCCCTTTCACTGTCACTGAGTCCAGTCACTTCACATTGAAACCACACTGACGCTGCTACAAGGGAGCAATCCTCTTCTCTCATTCACACTCCCCATGGTTTGGGCTGTGGTGTTTGGCTGAACATCGATATCTTTCAGACCAGGCTCCTGCCAGACCGCAGGGTTCCCATCACATCACCAGCTCAGGAATCGCCAGCCAATAACCACATTCCCATTCCCAGGGGCGGCAGATCCCAGCTCAGTCAGGATGGGAATGAAGCTGTGCTGATAACTGAGGGTGAGCGATCATTCCTCCCCTTTCACTCATTCCACTGGCTGCAGATTGTCTCACTGAGTTTTTATACCAGTCCAGCCCTGCTTCCTCTCACTGTGTTCACAGTAATAGATGGCCGTGTCGTTCACTCTCAGATTGGAGATTTGTAAATACACAATGCTGTTCTCCCTGGAAATGTCAAAATGACCTTGAACTCCAGTCGCATAGCGCTTGTTCCCATCAGGAGCAATGCGTGTTAACCATTCAAGTCCTTTCCCAGGGACCTGTTTCACCCAGTGCATGTAGGCGCTGTTGATATCGTACCCACTCAATGTACAGGACAGTTTGACAGACTCCCCTGGCTTTTTCACAACCGACTCGGGCTGTTGGTTCACCACGACAGCGGACCAGACACCTGTTATAAAAGAGAAAAAGAGAATTCACTTCAATAACCCGTTGGATAAACAGAGGGTGAAAGAGTCTCTGAATAACCAGCCTCTCTGTGTGGGGGTGAAGCCCCGGAACTCTCACCTGTCACACACAGCAGAAGCACACAGAGATAAGGAGCGATGCCCATCGTCCTGAGGATTCAGACACAGACTCAGACACTCCAGAGATCGGCTGCTTCACAGCGGCTTGATTTGGAGCTGGAGTGGGTGCTGTTTAAATAGGGAAGTGGAGTGAGTGGGGGTCCCACAGTCTAAATAGCAGCTCCACCCACTGAAAGCAGCACAGCTTCCTGTCCCCGCCCCCAGCACACATTTCAATCTGCGACAAGTTATTTACTGAAACAACAGGAGGCAGATCAGCAAAAATAATAATCAGATATCTCCCTGGGAGAGAGGGGACTGAGAGACACCAGTCAGTGTACAGATATCTCCCTGAGAGAGAGGGGACTGAGAGACACCAGTCAGTGTACAGATATCTCCCTGAGAGAGAGGGGACTGAGACACTCCAGTCAGTGTACAGATATCTCCCTGAGAGAGAGGGGAGGATGAGAGACACCAGTCAGTGTACAGATATCTCCCTGAGAGAGAGAGGGGACTGAGAGACTCCAGTCAGTGTACAGATATCTCCCTGAGAGAGAGAGGACTGAGAGACACCAGTCAGTGTACAGATATCTCCCTGATAGAGAGGGGACTGAGAGACACCAGTCAGTGTAGAGATATCACCCTGAGAGAGAGGGGACTGAGAGACACCAGTCAGTGTACAGATATCTCCCTGAGAGAGAGGGGACTGAGAGACACCAGTCAGTGTACAGATATCTCCCTGAGAGAGAGGGGACTGACAGACTCCAGTCAGTGCACAGATATCTCTCTGAGAGAGAGGGGACTGAGAGACACCAGTTAGTGTATAGATATCTCCCTGAGAGAGAGGGGACTGAGAGACGCCAGTCAATGTACAGGTACCTCCCTGAGAGAGAGGACTGAGAGACACCAGTCAGTGTACAGATATCTCCCTGAGAGAGAGGGGACTGAGAGACACCAATCAGTGTACAGATATCTCCCTGAGAGAGAGGGGACTGAGAGATACCAGTTAGTGGACAGATATCTCCCTGAGAGAGAGGGGAGTGAGAGACACCAGTCAGTGTACAGATATCTCCCTGAGAGAGAGGGGACTGAGAGACACCAGTCAGTGTACAGATATCTCCCTGAGAGCGAGGGGACTGAGAGACACCAGTCAGTGTACAGATATCTCCCTGAAAGAGAGGGGACTGAGAGACACCAGTCAGTGTACAGATATCTCCCTGAGAGAGGGGGGACTGAGAGACATCAGTCAGTGTACAGATGTCTCCCTGAGAGAGAGGGGACTGAGAGACACCAGTCAGTGTACAGATATCTCCCTGAGAGAGGGGACTGAGAGACACCAGTCAGTGTACAGATATCTCCCTGAGAGAGGGGACTGAGAGACACCAGTCAGTGTACAGATATCTCCCTGAGAGAGAGGGGACTGAGAGACACCAGTCAGTGTACAGATATCTCCCTGAGAGAGAGGGGACTGGGAGACACCAGTCAGTGTACAGATCTCTCCCTGAGAGGGGACTGAGAGACACCAGTCAGTGTACAGATATCTCCCTGAGAGAGAGGGGACTGAGAGACACCAGTTAGTGTACAGATATCTCCCTGGGAGATGGAGGACTGAGAGACACCAGTCAGTGTACAGATATCTCCCTGAGAGAGAGGGGAGTGAGAGACACCAGTCAGTGTACAGATATATCCCTGAGAGAGAGGGGACTGAGAGACACCAGTCAGTGTACAGATATCTCCCTGAAAGAGAGAGGGGACTGAGAGACACCAGTCAGTGTACAGATATCTCCCTGAGAGCGAGGGGACTGAGAGACACCAGTCAGTGTACAGATATCTCCCTGAAAGAGAGGGGACTGAGAGACACCAGTCAGTGTACAGATATCTCCCTGAGAGAGGGGGGACTGAGAGACATCAGTCAGTGTACAGATGTCTCCCTGAGAGAGAGGGGACTGAGAGACACCAGTCAGTGTACAGATATCTCCCTGAGAGAGGGGACTGAGAGACACCAGTCAGTGTACAGATATCTCCCTGAGAGAGGGGACTGAGAGACACCAGTCAGTGTACAGATATCTCCCTGAGAGAGAGGGGACTGAGAGACACCAGTCAGTGTACAGATATCTCCCTGAGAGAGAGGGGACTGGGAGACACCAGTCAGTGTACAGATATCTCCCTGAGAGAGAGGGGACTGAGAGACACCAGTTAGTGTACAGATATCTCCCTGGGAGATGGAGGACTGAGAGACACCAGTCAGTGTACAGATATCTCACTGAGAGAGAGGGGACTGAGAGACACCAGGCAGTGTACAGATATCTCCCTGAGAGTGAGGGGACTGAGAGACACCAGTCAGTGTACAGATATCTCCCTGAGAGAGAGGGGACTGAGAGACACCAGTCAGTGTACAGATATCTCCCTGAGAGAGAGGGGACTGAGAGACACCAGTCAGTGTACAGATATCTCCCTGAGAGAGGGGGGACTGAGAGGCATCAGTCAGTGTACAGATATCTCCCTGAGAGAGAGGGGACTGAGAGACACCAGCCAGTGCACAGATATCTCCCTGAGAGAGAGGGGACTGAGAGACACCAGCCAGTGCACAGATATCTCCCTGAGAGAGGGGACTGAGAGACACCAGTCAGTGTACAGATATCTCCCTGAGAGAGAGGGGACTGAGAGACACCAGTCAGTGTACAGATATCTCCCTGAGAAAGAGATAATGAGACAAAAATATACTTTATTCATAAAATTGTTGTGGAACGTTGTGTGCTGAGGCAGTGAGATTGTGGACAGGCCGGAAGGATTTGATGGGAAGGATCCTTCTCACCACCAGCCCAGTGACAATAAATTCTGTCTTTGTGAGCCTCGTCCCCTTCCTGGGAATAAATAACAAAGAGAGATAGTTGATGGAAGGTGGATTAATAACTCCTCACCAGTTGTCTTTCCCAAGGTCTGGACAATGAACGTGACATTTGTCTGGGTGTTGGGAAAGACCCTCCCACCGTCATGTTCAGTGGTCAGTCTGAGAGAGGCAGCTCTTTTGATGCAGAGTTTTCAGGGACAGGACACAGACACCCAGAGAGGGTTTGTTTGGGAAACAGAAGTTCCTCAGTCAGGTGGGCAGCCTGAGCTCCTGCTTGGGCTCAGATGCCCAATTCTGAGCGTCGCACTTCAGGGAAACGTGAATACCTCAGAAAGGAACCAGAGGAGGATTTTACCAGGAAGTTTCCGGGGATGAGGGACTTCAGTTATGAGGAGAAGCCTGAAATGTTTGGACTGATCTCTGTGGAAGCTCTGGAATTCGCTCCTTAAACCTCTCCGCCTCTCTCCCCTCCTTTAAGACATTTGTTCAATCATAACTCATTGACCAAGCGTTTGGTCATTTGTCCCAATATCCCCTCTTGTGGCCTGATGTTAAATAATTTTTGAGAAAGTTCCTGTGAAACACTGTGGGAGGTTTTATTGTGTTAAAGGTGCTATATAAACGCAGGTTGTTGTTGTTGGAAGAGAGACGGTTAAGGGGTGACTTAATAGACAGATAGATAAAGACAAACTATTCCCTCTCGTGAGTGGCTCAATAAATGGATTTAAAATCAACGACAAAAGATCGAGACGGTCGAGGAGGAGAATTGTTTTCACTCCGAGAGTTGTTGGGATCTGGAATGGTCTCTGCGATAAGATGGTGGAAGCTGACCCGATGAATAATGTTTCAAAAGGAGTTAGACAGCGACACGCGGAGGAGGAACTGAGGGCCACAGACAAAAAGCAGGAGCGACGGATGAAGCAAGGTTGCTCTGTCAAAGAGCGAGCACAGGTTCGAAGGGCAGAATGGCCTCCTTCTGTGCTGGAAGGTTCTGGAATTCTAACTTACAGTTTTTACCAAAGTTCACCTGTGCTCCTGCTGAGCTGCATTGACACCTGTGCTCCTGCTGACCTGCGTTGACACCTGTGCTCCTGCTGACCCGCATTGACACCTGTGCTCCTGCTGACCTGCATTGACACCTGTGCTCCTGCTGACCTGCATTGACACCCGTGCTCCTGCTGACCTGCATTGACACCTGTGCTTCTGCTGAGCTGCATTGACACCTGTGCTCCTGCTGACCCGCATTGACACCAGTGCTCCTGCTGAGCTGCATTGACACCTGTGCTCCTGCTGACCTGCATTGACACCTGTGCTCCTGCTGAGCTGCATTGACACCTGTGCTCCTGCTGACCCGCATTGACACCAGTGCTCCTGCTGAGCTGCATTGACACCTGTGCTCCTGCTGAGCTGCATTGACACCTGTGCTCCTGCTGACCCGCATTGACACCTGTGCTCCTGCTGACCTGCATTGACACCTGTGCTCCTGCTGAGCTGCATTGACACCTGTGCTCCTGCTGAGCTGCATTGACACCTGTGCGCCTGCTGACCCGCATTGACACCTGTGCTCCTGCTGAGCTGCATTGACACCTGTGCTCCTGCTGAGCTGCATTGACACCTGTGCTCCTGCTGACCTGCATTGACACCTGTGCTGCTGCTGACCCGCATTGACACCTGTGTTCCTGCTGACCTGCATTGACACCTGTGCTCCTGCTGACCTGCATTGACACCTGTGCTCCTGCTGAGCTGCATTGACACCTGTGCTCCTGCTGACCTGCATTGACACCTGTGCTCCTGCTGAGCTGCATTGACACCTGTGCTCCTGCTGACCTGCATTGACACCTGTGCTCCTGCTGACCTGCATTGACACCTGTGCTCCGACTGACCTGCATTGACACCTGTGCTCCTGCTGAGCTGCATTGACACCTGTGCTCCTGCTGACCTGCATTGACACCTGTGCTCCTGCTGACCGGCATTGACACCTGTGCTCCTGCTGAGCTGCATTGACACCTGTGCTCCTGCTGACCTGCATTGACACCTGTGCCCCTGCTGACCTGCATTGACACCTGTGCTCCTGCTGACCTGCATTGACACCTGTGCTACTGCTGACCCGCATTGACACCTGTGCTCCTGCTGACCCGCATTGACACCTGTGCTCCTGTGGACCTGCATTGACACCTGTGCTCCTGCTGACCTGCATTGACACCTGTGCTCCTGTGGACCTGCATTGACACCTGTGCTCCTGCTGAGCTGCATTGACACCTGTGCTCCTGTGGACCTGCATTGACACCTGTGCTCCTGTTGAGCTGCATTTACACCTGTGCCCCTGCTGACCTGCATTGACACCTGTGCTCCTGCTGACCTGCATTGACACCTGTGCTCCTGCTGAGCTGCATTGACACCTGTGCTCCTGCTGACCTGCATTGACACCTGTGCTCCTGCTGACCCGCATTGACACCTGTGCTCCTGCTGACCTGCATTGACACCTGTGCTCCTGCTGAGCTGCATTGACACCTGTGCTCCTGCTGAGCTGCATTGACCCCTGTGCTCCTGCTGAGCCGCATTGACACCTGTGCTCCTGCTGAGCTGCATTGACACCTGTGCTCCGACTGACCTGCATTGACACCTGTACTCCTGCTGACCTGCATTGACACCTGTGCTCCTGCTGAGCTGCATTGACACCTGTGCTCCTGCTGAGCTGCATTGACACCTGTGCTCCTGCTGAGCTGCATTGACACCTGTGCTCCTGCTGAGCTGCATTGACACCTGTGCTCCTGCTGACCTGCATTGACACCTGTGCTCCTGCTGACCTGCATTGACACCTGTGCTGCTGACCTGCATTGACACCTGTGCTCCTGCTGAGCTGCATTGACACCTGTGCTCCTGCTGAGCTGTATTGACACCTGTGCTCCTGCTGACCTGCATTGACACCTGTGCTCCTGCTGAGCTGCATTGACCCCTGTGCTCCTGCTAAGCTGCATTGACACCTGTGCTCCTGCTGAGCTGCATTGACACCTGTGCTCCTGCTGACCCGCATTGACACCTGTGCTCCTGCCGACCTGCATTGACACCTGTGCTCCTGCTGAGCTGCATTGACACCTGTGCTCCTCCTGACCTGCATTGACACCTGTGCTCCTGCTGACCCGCATTGACACCTGTGCTCCTGCTGACCTGCATTGACACCTGTGCTCCTGCTGAGCTGCATTGACACCTGTGCTCCTGCTGAGCTGCATTGACACCTGTGCTCCTGCTGACCTGCATTGACACTTGTGCTCCTGCTGACCGCATTGGCACCTGTGCTCCTGCTGAGCTGAATTGACACCTGTGCTCCTGCTGACCTGCATTGACACCTGGGCTCCTGCTGACCGAATTGGCACCTGTGCTCCTGCTGAGCTGCATTGACACCTGTGCTCCTGCTGACCCGCATTGACTCCTGTGCTCCTGCTGACCTGCATTGACACCTGTGCTCCTGCTGAGCTGCATTGACACCTGTGCCCCTGCTGACCTGCATTGACACCTGTGCTCCTGCTGAGCTGCATTGACCCCTGTGCTCCTGCTAACCTGCATTGACACCTGTGCTCCTGCTGACCTGCATTGACACCTGTGCTCCTGCTGAGCTGCAGTGACACCTGTGCTCCTGCTGACCTGCATTGACACCTGTGCTCCTGCTGAGCTGCATTGACACCTGTGCTCCTGCTGAACTGCATTGACACCTGTGCCCCTGCTGACCTGCATTGACACCTGTGCTCCTGCTGAGCTGCATTGACACCTGTGCTCCTGCTGACCCGCATTGACACCTGTGCTCCTGCTGACCTGCATTGACACCTGTGCTCCTGCTGAGCTGCAGTGACACCTGTGCTCCTGCTGAGCTGCATTGACACCTGTGCCCCTGCTGACCTGCATTGACACCTGTGCTCCTGCTGAGCTGCATTGACACCTGTGCCCCTGCTGACCTGCATTGACACCTGTGCTCCTGCTGAGCTGCAGTGACACCTGTGCTCCTGCTGAGCTGCATTGACACCTGTGCTCCTGCTGACCTGCATTGACACCTGTGCTCCTGCTGACCTGCATTGACACCTGTGCTCCTGCTGACCTGCATTGACACCTGTGCTCCTGCTGAGCTGCATTGACACCTGTGCTGCTGAGCTGCATTGACACCTGTGCTCCTGCTGAGCTGCATTGACACCTGTGCTGCTACTGAGCTGCATTGACACCTGTGCTCCTGCTGAGCTGCATTGACACCTATGCTCCTGCTGAGCTGCATTGACACCTGTGCTCCTGCTGACCTGCATAGACACCTGTGCTCCTGCTGACCTGCATTGACAGAATCCACTTCCAAATCCAGCCCTTCCCAGGGCTCTTTCCAGCTTCGTGGTGAGTGTTGTAATGTGGCCAAGGCAGGAGATTAACTTCGCACAGGAATATCCCACAGACAGCAAAGTCCCCAAAACAGCAATCAGATACAATGGCCAGATCATCTCAGTCATGTTGGCCGAGGGATGAATGTTGGCCCAGGCCACTGGGGAGCTGCCCTGTTCTTTCATGTCCACCAGGATGGGCAGACATCTAAATCTGTCCACCTACATCTCTGTCTCACACTCTCTATGTGTATGTATAGATATGTTTTGTCAATATGTATATATATATGTTATAATTTATCTATACATCTCTCCATATATATCATTTATATATGGGTTAATTATGATGAGGAACATTCCCCATTACAGTTCCACAGTTGAGTGTTCAGCATAAGACCATAAGACATAGGAGCGGAAGTAAGGCCATTCGGCCCATCGAGTCCACTCCATCATTCAATCATGGCTGATTTCAACTCCATTTACCCGCTCTCTCTCCGTAGCCCTCAATTCCTCGAGAAATCAAGAATTTATCAACTTCTGTCTTAAAGACACTCAACGTCCCGGCCTCCACCGCCCTCTGTGGCAATGAATTCCACAGGCCCACCACTCTCTGGCTGAAGAAACCTCTCCTCATCTCTGTTCTAAAGTGACTCCCTTTTATTCTAAGGCTGTGCCCCCGGGTCCTAGTCTCCCCTGCTAATGGAAACAACTTCCCTCCGTCCACCCTATCTAAGTCATTCATTATCTTGTAAGTTTCTATTAGATCTCCCCTCAACCTCCTAAACTCCAATGAATATAATCCCAGGATCCTCAGACGTTCATCGTATGTTAGGCCTACCATTCCTGGGATCATCCGTGTGAATCTCCGCTGGACCCGCTCCAGTGCCAGTACGTCCTTCCTGAGGTGTGGGGCCCAAAATTGCTCACAGTATTCTAAATGGGGCCTAATTAATGCTTTATAAAGCTTCAGTACATCCCTGCTTTTATATTCCAAGCCTCTTGAGATAAATGACATTACATTTGCTTTCTTAATTACGGACTCAACCTGCAAGTTTACCTTTAGAGAATCCTGGACTAGGACTCCCAAGTCCCTTTGCACTTCAGCATTATGAATTTTGTCACCGTTTAGAAAATAGTCCATGCCTCTATTCTTTTTTCCAAAGTGCAAGACCTCGCACTTGCCCATGTTGAATTTCATCAGCCATTTTTTGGACCACATTCCTAAACTGTCTAAATCTTTCTGCAGCCTCCCCACCTCCTCCATACTACCTACCCGTCCACCTATCTTTGTATCATCGGCAAACTTAGCCAGAATGCCCCCAGTCCCGTCATCTAGATCGTTAATATATAAAGAGAACAGCTGTGCCCCCAACACTGAACCCTGCGGGACACCACTCGTCACCGGTTGCCATTCCGAAAAAGAACCTTTTATCCCAACTCTCTGCCTTCTGCCTGACAGCCAATCGTCAATCCATCTGTGAGAGGTTTACAGAATTGTGCAGAGGTTCACAACCAGAAAGGATTAGCAACATTACACTGATCACCCCCCCCCACCCTCTCCCCGGCCCCAACACCCACCCAGCACAGGTCAGTGGGCTGCCCACAGAACCGGTTCCCTGTCACACTCGAGATAAAACAGCGGAAACACCTTTTTAAACCGAGTCTTTATCAGCAACAAGCAGCAACGACCCACCCCAAACTAAACTCAGCACATCAGCAATGATTGATGGAAACCGCACTCCAAATGTTCCACTGACTGGGTCAGCTCCACACGCAGCAAATTGTTTCTGAGCCCAGAATGTTGTCCAGCCTCGAATAACCTCTTCCTGTCTTTTCCATCCTGTTCTCTCCTTCGCTGTTCCCCCCTCAAACCTCACTCAGCGAGGCCGTGTTGTGAAGTCTGGTCTGGGGTACACCGAGCCCACCCTGAGCTCGACTAACCCGTCACTGAATGGGGTTTGAGGAGTGCGGGGGAACAGTTCAATAACTATCGTTTCCCTGGTATATTTGACAAGAGTTGACATATTGGACACTCTCCCTGACAGTGGGACATGGAGGGGCTCTGATTGTGTTCCTGGACTAGGAATCCAGAGGCCTGGATTAATCCAGTAAATTCATAAATCCCAAGAGTTTGAACATTTGGAATCCGTTTAATAATCTGGACATGGAAAGAAACGCTGACAACATTAAAGATCACAAATGTCCTTTCAGCAAGGAATCCTACCGTCCTAACATGGATTTCTCAATGTGTGAGTCCAGTCCACACTGAATCTAAACTACCCCCTGAAGCTGCCCCATGAGCCACACGGCCGCATCAAACTGAGATTGCAGAGGAAGATCCAACACCATCACCACATTCTCAGCCTAACTGGCCGATGGGGCAGGAAATACCACGGCTGCTATTTCACCCAAGAACAAGTTATTGCATTTATTGGTGAGGGTGATTTGGGGAGCTGGTGTTGTGAAATTATGTTTAATTCTAGAAATTTAACTTCAACTGATGGATAGGTTTTGTATATCAGCAGCCATCCACAATCCCGTTACAAACAGGTTGTTTGTGAGCACAGAACTAAAGGAAGGAGCTGAGTGAATCTCATTGTTGCTGTCGTTAGGGACAAGCCCCGATAGAGATAATCAACACTGCAGGGAACAGATAATCAACACTGCAGGGAACAGAAGGAGGATCCAGACACATTTTTGATGCAGATGTGAGGATTGACGAATATTCAGGAGGTTTCTTCAACTGCGTTTAACAGCCGGAGAGTTTTTCCCCAGAGATTTTCTCCTGAGATTAAATGGAACCAGAGTTTATGACAGGGGAGAGTTTACAGAGTCCCTGACTAGCGATTAACTGGGTGGTAATCCCGGGACAGTGTGGATTGTACATGGGATGTGGAAGGAGATTAAATGGGTGATAATCCCGGGACAGTGTGGATTGTACATGGGATGTGGAAGGAGATTAAATGGGTGATAATCCCGGGAGAGTGTGGATTGTACATGGGGTGTGGAAGGAGATTAAATGAACAGTAATCCCGGGACAGTGTGGATTGTACATGGGGTGTGGAAGGAGATTAAATGGGCGGTAATCCCAGGACAGTGTGGATTGTACATGGGGTGTGGAAGGTGCCAGATTCTAGGGTTGACTGGTGTTTACAGTTCAATGTTTCTGGGTCACAGGGTGAATTCCCTGCGTTGTTGACCAGTTAATCATCACCTTCAATCTGAGGCAATCTCCATCTACTTGATGATCCAAACTCATGTCTTTGTTCAAAGCTTTTGCCGATTTCCTCATGATTTCAGGTGAAGAATGGCTATTTTAGAGACCGTTTTCTGATGCTCCTGTGCACGGGACAGATGGTTCTCGGGTCGCGCAGGGAGACTGGATTTTGAGCCTCTTTTACCTTCAAACTTTCGGCCCTGTTGGTCTGGTCTCTTTTCGGTAAATATCAGAATTGTTTCTTGGTGTTGGTCACTAAATCGGAACCTCATTTCCATATGTAAAACACTGTGCTTATTCTTTTTAGTAACAGCGTTCCCTCTGGGAGGCCCCCTGTTCAGTTTAAGCGGTGCTGCCACTCCTACAGGAAGTGGAAGGAGAAGGAAATAGAGCTGAGGTTGTGGCCAAGTTTCAGACATCTGAAAACCAAGAATGAAAATATCAAACCTGTTTCTCAGAACTCGACAGCTGCACATTGAGAGATCCTGTTCCAATACAGAGGGCAATCCAAATGGGAGGAGACCATTCAGCCCCTCAATCCTGTTCTACACTTCAAATTAGACCATGGCTGATCTGTATCTGTCTCTATTACCTGCCTAGTTTCTGGATCCTTCAATAGTCGGATTTTAACAAAACTCTGTTCATCCCAGTATTGAGTTTTTCACTGGATCCACCAGCCTCAGCATCTTTTCAGATTAGAGACTTCCTGATGTTCACTGCCCTTTGTGTGAAGTAATACTTCCTGACATCACCCCTGAAGGGCCTGGCTCCAACATCCAGGTTCTGTTCCCTTATTCTGGACACCCCCACCCCTGTTGTGTTATGTACTCTGGGATAACACAGGCTGCAACTCGATGCAGCTTTGACCAAAAGATACTCCAGACTTTGAAGTAAGTTCAATGTGATTTATTGAACCATTACCACAGTTCTCTTTGAGTTCGACTCTCCTGCTAATTTGCTATAGTAACTCAGTCTAACTAACCAAGTCTGTTCTAAGCCACGTGGTGGATGTGATGCTTCTGATCTACCCCTGTCCTACTCTCTAAGTGACGTCTGTGGAAAGAGACAGAGCATGTGTACCCTGTCCTTATATACGGGTTGTGTAATGCCCCCTTGTGGTAGTGTCACCTCTGGGTGTCTTGACTGCCCATTGGTTGTGTCCTATTCGATGTGTTCATTAGCTGTATGTCTGCATGTCATGACATCTCCGGTGCTCCCTCTAGTGTTTACTTAGTTGTCGTGTATTTACATCAACCCCTTGTGTATATACGGTGATGCACAACCCCCACCAGGGATAGTTTCTCTCTATGGAACCTGTCAAATCTTTTATTCAGCTTAAACTGCTCAATTGGATCACCCTTTAATCTTCTTTCTTCTATATTTGAGGGAACTGTTTTCCAGTTTTTCCCCCAAAAGTGACGTCAGAGGGAAGCTGTGATCTGATTGGTTGATAGCAAATCTGCCCCAAATTTAAAAAAAAAAACACAGCTAAACTCATAAACGTAAATTAAACTAATTAATTAATTAGTGCTGGCTGGTCAGGTGATGTGCTTGAGCTGCTTGATGTGGGAGCTGGCAGATCCCATTGCGAGCTGCAGCGACCACATCTGCAGTAAGTGTTGGCTGCTCGAAGAGCTCCGGCTCAGAGTTGATGAGCTGGAGTCTGAGCTTCAAACACTGAGGCACATCCGGGAGGGGGAGACTTACCTGGACACTGTGTTTCAGGAGGCAGTCACACCTGTCAGAGTAAGTAGTTTAAATCCTGCCAGTGGCCAGGGACAGCAGGGTGTGACTGCAAGTCAGGCAGGTAAAGGGAACCAGCAGTCAGGAACTCAGGAGCCTCAGCCCTTGACTCTGTCCAACAGGTATGAGGCACTTGCTCCCTGTGTGGATGGCGAACAGGGCTGCAGGAAGGATGAGTCAGCTGACCAAGGCACCATGGTTCAGCAGGCCATTCAAGGGGAGGGAGTAAATAGGCAAGTTGTACTTGTAGGGGATTCTATTATCAGGGGGATAGATAGTATCCTTTGTGAGCAGGATAAAGAGTCCCGCATGGTATGTTGCCTGCCCGGTGCTAGGGTGCGGGACATCTCTGACTGGCTTGAAAGGATACTGGATAGGGAGGGGGAGGATCCAGTTGTTGTGGTCCAGGTCGGTACCAACAACATAGGCAAGTCTAGGAGAGCGGACCTGTTTAGAGATTATAAAGAGCTAGGATTCAAATTAAAAAACAGGTCCTCAAGGGTCATAATCTCCGGATTACTGCCCGAGCCACGTGCAAATTGGCTTAGGGAGGCAAGAATAAGGGAAGTTAACACGTGGCTGAAAGAGTGGTGTGGGAAAGAGGGGTTCCTTTTCATGGGACACTGGCATCAGTTTTGGGACAGGGGGGACCTATACCGTTGGGATGGTCTCCACCTGAACCGAGCTGGGACCAGTGTTCTGGCGAAAAGAGTAAATAGGGTGGTCAATAGGACTTTAAACTAAAGATTGGGGGGGAAGGGAAAGTCAGGGAACCAAGAGGTGAAGTAATCAGTGGGAAGCGTAGCTGCTTAGGAATACAAAAAAGCACGAAAAGACAAAACTCAGGAGAGGTTACGATAGTCCCCATCCCACAAAATATGACACAGTGTATGGAAAGGCTCAGTAAACCAAGGTCCACCACACTAAGAAAACAAAAAGGGACGGTCAATAGAGAATTAAAGGTGCTATATTTAAATGCGCGCAGTGTACGGAACAAGGTAGATGAGCTTGTGGCCCAGATTGTGACTGGCAGGTATGATGTGGTAGGCATCACAGTGACATGGTTGCAGGGGGTTCAGGACTGGCATTTAAACAGCCAGGGATTCACAACCTATCGAAAAGACAGAGAGGTGGGCAGAGGGGGCGGGGTTGCCTTGTTAATTAGGAATGAAATTAAATCAATAGCACTAAACGACATAGGGTCAGATGATGTGGAGTCTGTGTGGGTAGAGTTGAGGAACCACAAAGGCAAAAAACCATAATGGGAGTTATGTACAGGCCTCCTAACAGTGGTCAGGACCAGGGGCACAACATGCACCACAAAAGAGAAAGTGCATGTCAGAAAGGCAAGGTCACAGTGATCATGGGGGACTTCAATATGCAGGTGGACTGGGTAAATAATACTGCCAGTGGACCCAAGGAAAGGGAATTTATTGAATGTTTACAGGAGGGTGTTTTGGAACAGCTTGTGGTGGAGCCCACGAGGGAACAGGCCATTCTGGACTTAGTGTTATGTAATGAGCCAGACTTGATTAAAGATCTTAAAGTAAGGGAGCACTTAGGAGGCAGTGGTCATAATATGGTAGAATTCAATCTCTAATTTGAAAGAAAGAAGTTAGAATCAGATGTAAAGGTGTTACAGTTAAATAAAGGTAACTACAGGGGCATGAGGGAGGAACTGACGAAAATCGACTGGGAGCAGAGCCTAGTGGGAAAGACAGTAGTACAGCAATGGCAGGAGTTTCTGGGAGTAATTGAGGACACAGTACAGAGGTTCATCCCAAAGAAAAGAAAGGTTATCAGAGGGGGGATTAGGCAGCCATGGCTGACAAAGGAAGTTAGGGAATGCATCAAAGCAAAAGAGAAAGCCTATAATGTGGCAAAGAGTAGTGGGAAGTCAGAAGATTGGGAAGGCTGCAAAAACAAACAGAGGATAACAAAGAGAGAAATAAGGAAAGAGAGGATCAAATATGAAGGTAGGCTAGTCAGTAACATTAGGAATGATAGTAAAAGTTTCTTTAAATACATTAAAAACAAACGGGAGGCAAAAGTTGACATTGGGCTGCTCCAAAATGACGCTGGTAATTTTGTGATGGGAGACAAGGAAATAGCTGAGGAACTAAATAAGTACTTTGCGTCAGTCTTCACAGTAGAAGACATGAGTAATATCCCAACAATTCAGGAGAGTCAGGGGGCAGAGTTGAATATGGTAGCCATCACAAAGGAGAAAGTGCTAGAGAAATTAAGAGGTCTAAAAATTGATAAATCTCCGAGCCCAGATGGGCTACATCCTAGAGTTCATAGAATTTACAGCGCAGAAGGAGGCCATTCGGCCCATCGAGTCTGCACCGGCTCTAAAGGGGATAGCTGAAGAAATAGTGGAGGCGTTAGTTATGATCTTTCAAAAGTCACTGGAGTCAGGGAAAGTCCCAGAGGATTGGAAAATCGCTGTTGTAACCCCCCTGTTCAAGAAGGGAACAAGGAAAAAGATGGAAAATTATAGGCCAATTAGCCTAACCTCGGATGTTGGCAAGATTCTAGAATCCATTGTTAAGGATGAGATTTCTAAATTCTTGGAAGTGCAGGGTCGGATTAGGACAAGTCAGCATGGATTTAGTAAGGGGAGGTCGTGCCTGACAAACCTGTTAGAGTTCTTTGAAGAGATAACAAATAGGTTAGAGCAAGGAGAGCCAATGGATGTTATCTATCTTGACTTCCAAAAGGCCTTTGATAAGGTGCCTCACGGGAGACTGCTGAGTAAAATAAGGGCCCATGGTATTCGAGGCAAGGTACTAACATGGGTTGACGATTGTCTGTCAGGCAGAAGGCAGAGAGTTGGGATAAAAGGTTATTTTTCGGAATGGCAACCGGTGACGAGTGGTGTCCCGCAGGGTTCAGTGTTGGGGCCACAGCTGTTCTCTTTATATATTAACGATCTAGATGACGGGACTGGGGGCATTCTGGCTAAGTTTGCCGATGATACAAAGATAGGTGGAGGGGCAGGTAGTATGGAGGAGGTGGGGAGGCTGCAGAAAGATTTAGACAGTTTAGGAGAGTGCTCCAAGAAATGGCTGATGAAATTCAACGTGGGCAAGTGCGAGGTCTTGCACTTTGGAAAAAAGAATAGAGGCATGGACTATTTTCTAAACGGTGACAAAATTCATAATGCTGAAGTGCAAAGGGACTTGGGAGTCCTAGTCCAGGATTCTCTAAAGGTAAACTTGCAGGTTGAGTCTGTAATTAAGAAAGCAAATGCAATGTTGTCATTCATCTCAAGAGACTTGGAATATAAAAGCAGGGCTGTACTTCTGAAGCATTATAAAGCATTAGTTAGGCCCCATTTAGAATACTGTGAGCAATTTTGGGCCCCACACCTTAGGAAGGACATACTGGCACTGGAGCGGGTCCAGCGGAGATTCACACGGATGATCCCAGGAATGGTAGGCCTAACATACGATGAACGTCTGAGGATCCTGGGATTATATTCATTGGAGGTTGAGGGGAGATGTAATAGAAACTTACAAGATAATGAATGGCTTAGATAGGGTGGATGTAGGGAAGTTGTTTCCATTAGCAGGGGAGACTAGGACCCGGGGGCACAGCCTTAGAATAAAAGGGAGTCACTTTAGAACAGAGATGAGGAGAAATTTCTTCAGCCAGAGAGTGGTGGGTCTGTGGAATTCATTGCCACAGAGGGTGGTGGAGGCCGGGACGTTGAGTGTCTTTAAGACAGGAGTTGATAAATTCTTGATTTCTCGAGGAATTAAGGGCTATGGAGAGAGAACGGGTAAATGGAGTTGAAATCAGCCATGATTGAATGGTGGAGTGGACTCGATGGGCCGAATGGCCTTACTTCCGCTCCTGTGTCTTATGGTCTTATGGTCTAATATGAGCCAAATATAACCTGTCCTCAGGATTTAAACCTTTCTGTCCGGATTCTCCACAAGTGATCTAACCAGAACTTTATTCAATCAGAGCACAGCGACCTCCTCTTTGTATTCCAGTGTTCATCACCAGCTGCTGCACATTGAGAGATTCTGTTTCAATCTGATGTAAAGATTTATTAAAACCTAAATCCTGCCCGTTGTCTCTGTCACATGAAGTATATTTTCCACATTGCCCCTCGTGTCCGACACGATTGGTTATTCCACGTGTGGCACATTTATTTCAATCAGCTTTGTGATTGGTGTAAATGACATGCTGTGTGAGTGTGACCATGGTGCACTGACCCTCCTCATCCTGTTCAACATGTCTGCAGCCTTTCACACGGCTGACCACATCATCCTCCTCCAATGTCTCTTCTCCATTGTCCAGCAGAGTGGGACAGCCCTCGCCTGCTTCCACTCTTCCCTGTCCAGTCATCACCAGAGATTCCCCGACAATATCGCCTCTTCCTGCCTCAACATCATTACCTCCGGAGTTCCCAAGTTCCTCGGTCTCTCTCCGATTGACAATTATCTTAAATCTGTGTTAACAACCCTCCGGCCAGTGAAATCAGTTTCTCGAGATTTCCTCTGTCAGTAAATCTTGGAACGTTGAACGGGCAGTTTTATTAACCCTCTCCTCAACTTCAATATGGAGATCATCCCAGCTTCTCCACACTCTCCACACCCCCCATCCCTGCCACCATTCGGAATGGGAAGAATGAAGTCATTGTCTTCAGCTCCCACCACAAACTCTGTTCCCCAGTCACTGATTCCATCTCCATCCCTGGCCACTGTCTCTGGCTGGATTGGCCATTCACAGTCTCGGCCTCCAATCTGACTCTGAGCTGAGCATCCAAACCCTCATCCTCTCCCTCACAAAGACCACCTACTTCTGACCCTCTCACATCTGCCTTCTCCACTGCTCAAACCATCCTCTCTACTTCAGTTCGCTCCAGACTCCACTCTTTCAATGATCTCCTACCTATTCTCCCATCTCCCACCCTCCATAGATTTTACAGTGGCTTTCAGTCCACCAGTGCCTTCCTGTTATAATCCCCATCCAGATTTTCAAATCCCTTCATGTCCTCACCCCTCCCTATCTCTAACTTCCCTCAAGCCCCAAATCCCTGCAGGAAATCCACATTCCTCCAACTCCGGCCTCTTGTCCATCCAACACTTCCTTCCCCCCATCATTGGCTGCTGTACCTTCAGTTGATGAGGCTCTAAGTGCTGGAATTCACACTGGACCCTCTGTCTCTCCAGATTTCAGACCTTCTTTAACACAGTCCCCATCAAAGTCCCAGGACAGGTACAACACGGGGTTAGATAGAGAGTAAAGCTCCCTCTACATTGTCCCCATCAAAGTCCCAGGACAGGTACAGCACGGGGTTAGATACAGAGTAAAGCTCCCTCTACACTGTCCCCAACAAACACTCCCAGGACAGGGACAGCACGGGGTTAGATACAGAGTAAAGCTCCCTCTACACTGTCCCCATCAAACACTCCCAGGACAGGTACAGCACGGGGTTAGATACAGTGTAAAGCTCCCTCTACACTGTCCCCACAAACACTCCCAGGACAGGTACAGCACGGGGTTAGATACAGAGTAAAGCTCCCTCTACACTGTCCCCATCAAACACTCCCAGGACAGGTACAGCACGGGGTTAGATACAGAGTAAAGCTCCCTCTACACTGTCCCCATCAAACACTCCCAGGACAGGTACAGCACGGGGTTAGATACAGTGTAAAGCTCCCTCTACACTGTCCCCATCAAACACTCCCAGGCCAGGTACAGCACGGGGTTAGATACAGAGTGAAGCTCCCTCTACACTGTCCCCATCAAACACTCCCAGGACAGGTACAGCACGGGGTTAGATACAGAGTAAAGCTCCCTCTTCACTGTCCCAATCAAACACTCCCAGGACAGGTACAGCACGGGGTTAGATAGAGAGTAAAACTCCCTCTACACTGTCCCCATCAAACACTCCCAGGACAGGTACAGCACGGGGTTAGATACAGTGTAAAGCTCCCTCTACACTGTCCCCATCAAACACTCCCAGGACAGGTACAGCACGGGGTTAGATACAGAATAAAGCTCCCCCCACAGAAAATCACAGCAGATCTGACAGCATCTGTGGAGGTGAAGGGAGCAATCCCACCCCCACTCCCCTCTGCACCCAAAATGCTTGACCCAGAAGGTCCTCCCTCTCCCCCCGGCCTCTCCAGCAACACTCCAACCCCCTCGACCCACCCCTCTGTTCCTCGCCTCCCCATCACTGTCCCCATCAATGAGGTGGGATATCCTCTCGAATGAGGGGCAGAAGTCCCACCTCCAGTCGGGTAACCCATGTTTAAATGTTAACTGGCTGCAGGGCAGCAGTATTAGCGGGAATGTGTTCTCCACCAACTGAGTACTTTAGATGGGTCTGTTTTTGTCCAATGTGTGCAGGAGGGTTTCCTGACACAGTATGTAGATAGGCCAACGAGAGGCGAGGCCATTTTGGATTTGTACTGGGTAATGAACCAGGACAGGTGTTAGATTTGGAGGTAGGTGGGCACTTTGGTGATAGTGACCACAATTCGATTACTTTTACTTTAGTGATGGAAAGGGATAGGTATATACCGCAGGGCAAGAGTTATATTTGGGGGAAAGGCAATTATGATGCGATGAGGCAAGACTTAGGATGCATCGGATGGAGAGGAAAACTGCAGGGGATGGGCACAATGGAAATGTGGAGCTTGTTCAAGGAACAGCTACTGCGTGTCCTTGATAAGTATGTACCCGTCAGGCAGGGAGGAAGTGGTCGAACCGTGGTTTACTAAAGCAGTCGAAACACTTGTCAAGAGGAAGAAGGAGGCTTCTGTCAAGATGAGACATGAAGGTCCAGTTAGGGCGCTCGAGAGTTCCAAGTTAGTTAGGAAGGACCTAAAGAGAGAGCTAAGAAGAGCCAGGAGGGGACATGAGAAGTCTTTGGCAGGTAGGATCAAGGATAACCCTAAAGCTTTCTATAGATCTTTCTATAGATATGTCAGGAATAAAAGAATGACTAGGGTAAGAGGAGGGCCAGTCAAGGACAGTAGTGGGAAGTTGTGCGTGGAGTCCGAGGAGATAGGAGAGGTGCTAAATGAATATTTTTCGTCAGTATTCACACAGGAAAAAGACAATGTTGTCGAGGAGAATACTGAGATTCAGGCTACTAGACTAGAAGGGCTTGAGGCTCATAAGGAGGAGGTGTTAGAAATTCTGGAAAGTGTGAAAATAGATAAGTCCCCTGGGCCGGATGGGATTTATCCTAGGATTCTCTGGGAAGCTAGGGAGGAGATTGCTGAGCCTTTGGCTTTGATCTTTAAGTCATCTTTGTCTACAGGAATAGTGCCAGAAGACTGGAGGATAGCAAATGTTGTCCCCTTGTTCAAGAAGGGGAGAAGAGACAACCCCGGTAACTATAGACAGTGAGCCTTACTTCTGTTGTGGGCAAAGTCTTGGAAAGGTTTATAAGTGATAGGATATATAATCACCTGGAAAGGAATAATTTGATTAGAGATAGTCAACACGGTTTTGTGAAGGGTAGGTCGTGCCTCACAAACTTTATTGAGTTCTTTGAGAAGGTGACCAAACAGGTGGATGAGGGTAAAGCAGTTGATGTGGTGTATATGGATTTCAGTAAAGCGTTTGATAAGGTCCCCCACGGTATGCTACTGCAGAAAATACGGAGGCATGAAATTCAGGGTGATTTAGCAGTTTGGATCAGAAATTGGCTGGCTGGAAGAAAACAAAGGGTGGTGGTTGATGGGAAATGTTCAGACTGGAGTCCAGTTACTAGTGGTGTACCACAAGGATCTGTTTTGGGGCCACTGCTGTTTGTCATTTTTATAAATGACCTGGAGGAGGGCGTAGAAGGATGGGTGAGTAAATTTGCAGATGACACTAAAGTCGGTGGAGTTGTGGACAGTGCAGAAGGATGTTACAAGTTACAGAGGGACATAGATAATCTGCAGCGCTGGGCTGAGAGGTGGCAAATGGAGTTTAATTCAGAAAAGTGTGAGATGATTCATTCTGGAAGGAGTAACAGGAAGACAGAGTACTGGGCTAATGGTAAGATTCTTGGCAGTGTGGATGAGCAGAGAGATCTCGGTGTCCATGTACAGAGATCCCTGAAAGTTGCCACCCAGGTTGAGAGGGTTGTTAGGAAGGCGTACGGTGGGTTAGCTTTTATTGGTCGAGGGATTGAGTTTCAGAGCCATGAGGTCATGTTGCAGCTTTACAAAACTCTGAGGAGGCCGCATTTGGAGTATTGCGTGCAATTCTGGTCGCCGCATTATAGGAAGGATGTGGAAGCATTGGAAAGGGTGCAGAGGAGATTTACCAGAATGTTGCCTGGTATGGAGGGAAGATCTTATGAGGAAAGGCTGAGGGACTTGAGGCTGTTTTCGTTAGAGAGAAGAAGATTAAGAGGTGACTTAATTGAGGCATACAAGATGATCAGAGGATTAGATAGGGTGGACAGTGAGAGCCTTTTTCCTCGGATGGTGATGTCTAGCATGAGGGGACATAGCTTTAAATTGAGGGGAGATAGATATAGGACAGATGTCAGAGGTAGGTTCTTTACTCAGAGAGTAGTAAGGGAGTGGAATGCCCTGCCTGCAACAGTAGTGGACTCGCCAACACTGAGGGCATTCAAATGGTCATTGGATAGACATATGGACGATAAGGGAATAGTGTAGATGGGCTTTAGAGAGGTTTCACAGGTAGGTGCAACATCGAGGGCCGAAGGGCCTGTACTGCGCTGTAATGTTCTATGTTCTAACTGTTCAGATGGCAGGAAAGGAAACATCGCATTCCTAAACCTCCTGGCCATGAAGCCATTACAGGGGGAGAAGGAAGCCATTCAGCCCATTGAGTCCATGCCATCGCTCTGCAACAAACTAGTCAGTCCTATTCTCCCGCTCTCTCCCCGTATCCCTGCAAAATCATTTCCCTCAATCCCAATTTCCTTTAGAAATCACTCATCGTCTCTGCTTCCAGCACCCTCGCAGACAGCGAGTTCTCTTGTTGAGTCGATAGGTTTGTCATACCAGCACCCTGCATCTGTGGCTTCAAACCTTTAATCGAAATCCCCAAGTCCTTATCCCATCATCTAATGGGGCAGTTTTTCTTTGTCCAGCTTTTCTACATGTCAGTGTCTTGTACACCTTGATCAGATCTCCCCTCAACTCCTTCCAGCTTCTCCAACGTAACTTTGTAGATAACCCCCCTCATCCTTCACAACCCTCACTCCCTTCCTAAAGTGTGGTGACTATTTTGGAGATAATTTGCCAAAGGGTCTGGCTATGGATGAGACTGGAGAATCCTCTGCTGGGTTTCTGATTCCCAAATCCAAATTGTTTTTGTAAATGGTGAACTACAGTGGTCCCAGCGCCATTCCTTGTGGAACACCACTTCTCAGCATTTACCAATCTGAAAACTAACTTTATCTCTGTTTTCTGTCAAGTAACCAGCTTGTTCTCCATTCTGCGATAGTCCCGATTCTCACGTTCTGGCCTTCACAATGAATGTTTTCTGCGGTACTTATAGCAGACCTGATGGAAATCTAAATGTCTTACATTTACTACATCACCCTTATCTATTGGTAATTTTCATAGATTTCAATAAGATTTATCAAGCAACAACTTCCCGTTTCCACTCCATGCTGATCGCTCTTTGTTAAATTTTCAGTTGCTTGATATTTTTCTGTTACATGTTTGAATAAGGATTCCATTATCTTTCCAACAACTGACATTGAACAAACTGGAGTTTTGGTTCCTGGATTTTTTTCGATGGCCCTTTTCAAACAGAGGAATCACATTAGCTGTGCAATATGTAATTATCACAGGGAGTGTTTGATGGGGACAGTGTAGAGGGAGCTTTACTCTGTATCTAACCCCGTGCTGTACTGTCCTGGGAGTATTTGATGGGGACAGCGTCGAGGGAGCTTTACTCTGTATCTAACCCCGTGCTGTACCTGTCCTGGGAGTGTTTGATGGGGACAGTGTAGAGGGAGCTTTACTCTGTATCTAACCCGTGCTGTACCTGTCCTGGGAGTGTTTGATGGGGACAGTGTAGAGGGAGCTTTACTCTGTATCTAACCCCGTGCTGTACCTGTCCTGGGAGTGTTTGATGGGGACAGTGTAGTGGGAGCTTTACTCTGTATCTAACCCCGTGCCGTACCTGTCCTGGGAGTGTTTGATGGGGACAGTGTAGTGGGAGCTTTACTCTGTATCTAACCCCGTGCCGTACCTGTCCTGGGAGTGTTTGATGGGGACAGTGTAGTGGGAGCTTTACTCTGTATCCAACCCCGTGCTGTACCTGTCCTGGGAGTGTTTGATGGGGAGAGTGTAGAGGGTGCTTTACTCTGTATCTAACCCCGTGCTGTACATGCCCTGGGAGTGTTTGATGGGGACAGTGTCGATTGATTGCAGGAAACCTTACCTGTTTGCCTGAGGTGAAACATAAGATTGGGAGGTTGAGGTATTTGAATGAAGCCTAAATGAACAGTTGTTAAATCTCTCAGGAGTCGCCCTCATTTACTAGAAGCTCAGTGACTATTTGTCATTAATACTCGACAGGTGCCCGAAACTCAGCGATATCATCAATACGAGTTCCTTCTCCTTCCACTTCCTCTCAGAGATCACAGTCAGGTTTAATCTGAGCACGGGGACCTCCCAGAGGGACTTTGTTACTAAAAAGAATAAGCTCACTGCTTTAGTTATGGAAATACAATTCTGATGTTGTTCTTTGCGCCAATAAACAGGTTTCTATTTGCTGAAAGGTGATCGGTGATAGACTGGCGTGACTGAAACTCGTGGTCAAAAGATCGGCAACATCTAAACCTCCAAGATGCTGCTAACATTCCACGTGTCCTGAGGAAGCTGTGGATCGGAAATTGGGGAACTGAGTTGGCAAGTTTATCATTTCAAATTAAAGTTGTTGGACAATTTATCAAAAGGAGAATCTGGGAACCTCGAAAACACAGTTACACTGTGGATTGTACACAGAGTGAGGGGACTGTACAGAGACACAGTTAGTGCGTGGGACTGTACACAGAGTGAGGGGACTGCACAGAAACACAGGGCGAAATTCTCCGACCCCCGCCGGTTGCCGAAGTCTCCGGCACCGGAGATTCGGCGGGGGTGGGAATCGCACCGCGCCGGTTGGCGGGATCCCCCGCTCGATTCTCCGGCCCGAATGGGCCGAAGTCCCGCCGACAAATTGCCTGTCCCGCCGGCGTAAATTGTACAGAAACACAGTTACTGTGTGGGACTGTACATAGAGTGAGGGAACTGTACAGAAACACAGTTACAGTGTGGGACTCTACACAGAGTGAGGGGACTGTACAGGAACACAGTTACAGTGTGGGACTGTACACAGTGTGAGGGAACTGTACGGATACACAGTTACAGTGTGGGACTCTACACAGAGTGAGGGAATTGTACAGAAACACAGTTACAGTGTGGGACTGTACACAGAGTGAGGGGACTGTACAGAAACACAGTTACAGTGTGGGACTGTACACAGAGTGAGGGAACTGTACATTTACAGTGTGGGTCTGTACACAGTGAGGGAATTGTACAGAAACACAGTTACTGTGTGGAACTGTACATCGAGTGAGGGAACTGTACAGAGACACCGTTACTGTGTGGGACTGTACACAGGGTGAGGGAACTGTACAGAAATACAGTTACAGTGTGGGACTCTGCACAGAGTGAGGGAATTGTACAGAAATACAGTTACAGTGTGGGACAGTACAGAAACACAGTTACAGTTTGGGACTGTACACAGGGTGAGGGATCTGTACAGAAACACAGTTACGGTGTGGACTGTACACAGTGTGAGGAATCTGTACAGAATCACAGTTACAGTGTGGGACTGTACACAGGGTGAGGGATCTGTACAGAAACACAGTTACAGTGTGGGACTGTACACAGTGTGAGGGACTGTACAGAAACACAGTTACTGTGTGGGACTGTACAGAAACACAGTTACAGTGTGGGACTGTACACAGAGAGAAGGAACTGTACATTTACAGTGTGGGTCTGTACACAGTGAGGTAATTGTACAGAAACACAGTTACAGTGTGGGACTGTACACAGAGTGGCGGAATTGTACAGAAACAAAGTTACTGTGTGGGACTCTACACAGAGTGAGGGAATTGTACAGAAACACAGTTACAGTGTGGGACTGTACACAGAGTGAGGGAACTGTACAGAAACACAGTTACTGTGTGGGACTGTACACAGAGTGACGAAACCGTAGTACAGCTGATGGTAAATTCAGAGCTGCTCAAATCTCAAAGGGAAACTTGAAACAGCTGCCAAAATGATTTTTGCAATTTGTGTATTGTGAGGTTTTCTGAAATCAGGAAATGACATTTTCGATCAATTACAATGTTTTATTTTCACGTAAACGTTTATTAAAATAAAGAAGAAAGTGCAATTAAACACACGAAACATTTACACCAGTGTCCCATTGTTATTCCACACAGCTACAGGAGGGGGCAGTGTAGTGGTATTGTCACTCATCTCATAATCCAGATCCCCAGGCTATCTGGGAACCCAGATACCAATCCCATCATGGCAGATGGTGAAATTTGGATTCACTCAAAAAGAAATCTGGAATTAAAAATTCTAATGGGCATGAAGCCATTGTCGATTGTCGTAAAAACCCACCTGCTTCACGAATGTTCTTTACAGAAGGAAATCTGTTGTTCTCACTTGGTCTGGCCTACATCTAACCCCCAGATACACAGCAATGTGGTTGTCTCTGAAATACCCTCAGGAATGGCCCAGCAAACTAATCAGTCCAAGGGGCAATTAGGGATTCGCAATAAATGGTGGCCGGACCGTTGGGAGTCTCTGTCGATTTCGGCGGCGTGAGAGCAGCTGGTTAGTCAATTTCAGCGGGAGCATTGCGGAAGGAGGTTGCTGGGAGGGGCAGGCCAGTCGATTTCGGTGGCGTGAGAGCAGCTGGTTAGTCAATTTCAGCGGGAGCATTGCGGAAGGAGGTTGCTGGGAGGTAAGTCAACCTTTAAAAGCACTTCTCTTTGCAGGGGCAGGCCAGTCGATTTCGGCGGGAGTGGAGCTGGCTGGTTAGTCAATTTCAGCAGGAGCTGAGAATTTTTCTTTTTTTTTAAATTAGTTTTTTAGGCGGGATCAGGAAGTCGACCCGCGGACGTCTGGGAAGACCATAACCAGTGGATTCTGGTGGAGGGGAGGCCCGGGGCACTACACGTGTGGTGTCTCCCGCCCGCCCTCCTCCTCTAACCTAATGGTGGGACCCATTGGTCTGAGGTAAGTGCCATATTTTTATTATATTATTATTATTTATTATAAGAATTTAGTTTAGTTGTTAGCCAGATCTTGGTAGAAAGTTAGAGGAATGGCAGGGAAGGGAGTGCAATGTTCCTCCTGCAGGATGTTTGAGGTGAGGGATGCAGTTAGTGTCCCTGCTGATTTTACCTGCAGGAAGTGCTGCCATCTCCAGCTCCTCCAAGACCGAGTTAGGGAACTGGAGCTGGAGTTGGAAGAACTTCGGATCATTCGGGAGGCAGAAGGGGTCATAGATAGCAGCTTCAGGGAATTAGTCACACCAAAGATTGGAGATAGGTGGGTAACTGTAAGAGGGACTGGGAAAAAACAGTCAGTGCAGGGATCCCCTGCGGTCGTTCCCCTGAGAAACAAGTATACCGCTTTGGATACTTGTGGGGGGGACGACTTACCAGGGGTAAGCCATGGGGTACGGGCCTCTGGCACGGAGTCTGTCCCTGTTGCTCAGAAGGGAAGGGGGGAGAGGAGCAGAGCATTAGTAATTGGGGACTCTATAGTCAGGGGCACAGATAGGAGATTTTGTGGGAGCGTGAGAGACTCACGTTTGGTATGTTGCCTCCCAGGTGCAAGGGTACGTGATGTCTCGGATCGTGTTTTCCGGGTCCTTAGGGGGGAGGGGGAGCAGCCCCAAGTCGTGGTCCACATTGGCACCAACGACATAGGTAGGAAAGGGGACAAGGATGTCAGGCAGGCTTTCAGGGAGCTAGGATGGAAGCTCAGAACTAGAACAAACAGAGTTGTTATCTCTGGGTTGTTGCCCGTGCCACGTGATAGTGAGATGAGGAATAGGGAGAGAGAGCATTTAAACACGTGGCTACAGGGATGGTGCAGGCGGGAGGGTTTCAGATTTTTGGATAACTGGGGCTCTTTCTGGGGAAGGTGGGACCTCTACAGACAGGATGGTCTACATCTGAACCTGAGGGGCACAAATATCCTGGGGGGGAGATTTGTTAGTGCTCTTTGGGGGGGTTTAAACTAATGCAGCAGGGGCATGGGAACCTGGGTTGTAGTTTTAGGGTAAGGGAGAATGAGAGTATAGAGGTCAGGAGCACAGATTTGACGTCGCAGGAGGGGGCCAGCTTTCAGGTAGGTGGTTTGAAGTGTGTCTACTTCAATGCCAGGAGTATACGAAACAAGGTAGGGGAACTGGCAGCGTGGGTTGGTACCTGGGACTTCGATGTTGTGGCCATTTCGGAGACATGGACAGAGCAGGGACAGGAATGGATGTTGCAGGTTCCGGGGTTTAGGTGTTTTAGTAAGCTCAGAGAAGGAGGCAAAAGAGGGGGAGGTGTGGCGCTGCTAGTCAAGAGCAGTATTACGGTGGCGGAGAGGATGCTAGATGGGGACTCTTCTTCCGAGGTAGTATTGGCTGAAGTTAGAAACAGGAAAGGAGAGGTCACCCTGTTGGGAGTTTTTTATAGGCCTCCTAATAGTTCTAGGGATGTAGAGGAAAGGATGGCGAAGATGATTCTGGATATGAGCGAAAGTAACAGGGTAGTTATTATGGGAGACTTTAACTTTCCAAATATTGACTGGAAAATATATAGTTCGAGTACAATAGATGGGTCGTTTTTTGTACAGTGTGTGCAGGAGGGTTTCCTGAAACAATATGTTGACAGGCCAACAAGAGGCGAGGCCACGTTGGATTTGGTTTTGGGTAATGAACCAGGCCAGGTGTTGGATTTGGAGGTAGGAGAGCACTTTGGGGACAGTGACCACAATTCGGTGACGTTTACGTTAATGATGGAAAGGGATAAGTATACACCGCAGGGCAAGAGTTATAGCTGGGGGAAGGGCAATTATGATGCCATTAGACGTGACTTGGGGGGGATAAGGTGGAGAAGTAGGCTGCAAGTGTTGGGCACACTGGATAAGTGGGGCTTGTTCAAGGATCAGCTACTGCGTGTTCTTGATAAGTATGTACCGGTCAGACAGGGAGGAAGGCGTCGAGCGAGGGAACCGTGGTTTACCAAGGAAGTGGAATCTCTTGTTAAGAGGAAGAAGAAGGCCTATGTGAAGATGAAGTGTGAAGTTTCGGTTGGGGCGATGGATAGTTACAAGGTAGCGAGGAAGGATCTAAAGAGAGAGCTAAGACGAGCAAGGAGGGGACATGAGAAGTATTTGGCAGGAAGGATCAAGGAAAACCCAAAAGCTTTCTATAGGTATGTCAGGAATAAGCGAATGACTAGGGAAAGAGTAGGACCAGTCAAGGACAGGGATGGGAAATTGTGTGTGGAGTCTGAAGAGATAGGCGAGATACTAAATGAATATTTTTCGTCAGTATTCACTCAGGAAAAAGATAATGTTGTGGAGGAGAATGCTGAGCCCCAGGCTAATAGAATAGATGGCATTGAGGTACGTAGGGAAGAGGTGTTGGCAATTCTGGACAGGCTGAAAATAGATAAGTCCCCGGGACCTGATGGGATTTATCCTAGGATTCTATGGGAGGCCAGGGAAGAGATTGCTGGACCTTTGGCTTTGATTTTTATGTCATCATTGGCTACAGGAATAGTGCCAGAGGACTGGAGGACAGCAAATGTGGTCCCTTTGTTCAAAAAGGGGAGCAGAGACAACCCCGGCAACTATAGACCGGTGAGCCTCACGTCTGTAGTGGGTAAAGTCTTGGAGGGGATTATAAGGGACAAGATTTATAATCATCTAGATAGGAATAATATGATCAGGGATAGTCAGCATGGCTTTGTGAAGGGTAGGTCATGCCTCACAAACCTTATTGAGTTCTTTGAGAAGGTGACTGAACAGGTAGACGAGGGTAGAGCAGTTGATGTGGTGTATATGGATTTCAGCAAAGCGTTTGATAAGGTTCCCCACGGTAGGCTATTGCAAAAAATACGGAGGCTGGGGATTGAGGGTGATTTAGAGATGTGGATCAGAAATTGGCTAGCTGAAAGAAGACAGAGGGTGGTGGTTGATGGGAAATGTTCAGAATGGAGTAGTCACAAGTGGAGTACCACAAGGATCTGTTCTGGGGCCGTTGCTGTTTGTCATTTTTATCAATGACCTAGAGGAAGGCGCAGAAGGGTGGGTGAGTAAATTTGCAGACGATACTAAAGTCGGTGGTGTTGTCGATAGTGTGGAAGGATGTAGCAGGTTACAGAGGGATATAGATAAGCTGCAGAGCTGGGCTGAGAGGTGGCAAATGGAGTTTAATGTAGAGAAGTGTGAGGTGATTCACTTTGGAAGGAATAACAGGAATGCGGAATATTTGGCTAATGGTAAAGTTCTTGAAAGTGTGGCTGAGCAGAGGGATCTAGGTGTCCATGTACATAGATCCCTGAAAGTTGCCACCCAGGTTGATAGGGTTGTGAAGAAGGCCTATGGAGTGTTGGCCTTTATTGGTAGAGGGATTGAGTTCCGGAGTCGGGAGGTCATGTTGCAGCTGTACAGAACTCTGGTCCGGCCGCATTTGGAGTATTGCGTACAGTTCTGGTCACCGCATTATAGGAAGGACGTGGAGGCTTTGGAGCGGGTGCAGAGGAGATTTACCAGGATGTTGCCTGGTATGGAGGGAAAATCTTATGAGGAAAGGCTGACGGACTTGAGGTTGTTTTCGTTGGAGAGAAGAAGGTTAAGAGGAGACTTAATAGAGGCATACAAAATGATCAGGGGGTTGGATAGGGTGGACAGTGAGAGCCTTCTCCCGCGGATGGATATGGCTGGCACGAGGGGACATAACTTTAAACTGAGGGGTAATAGATATAGGACAGAGGTCAGAGGTAGGTTCTTTACGCAAAGAGTAGTGAGGCCGTGGAATGCCCTACCTGCTACAGTAGTGAACTCGCCAACATTGAGGGCATTTAAAAGTTTATTGGATAAACATATGGATGATAATGGCATAGTGTAGGTTAGATGGCTTTTGTTTCGGTGCAACATCGTGGGCCGAAGGGCCTGTACTGCGCTGTATTGTTCTATGTTCTATGTTCCCTCCGGCAGCGCACTCTCGCTCGTGGGTTTCCCGGCAGTGTGGGGGGGCTTCAATGGGAAATCTCCTCGACAAGCGGCAGGAAGAGAGAATCCCGCTGCCAGCGAGCGGCGCGGCGCCGAGAAAGACGCGGCCGGGGGAACGGAGAATCCAGCCCAAAGAATCCATTTGGCACTGCCCAAGAGCCCAATGGGTTAGTTTGTCTAAGTATATCTGCCAAATTGGAAACTTCAAATATCATGAGACACAATGTGTAATATATATGAATTTAAACTCAGCAATGTAAAAGTTGTGTGGTGATTTATAAATAAGCAACTGACAGCAGAAAGGGTCAAAGTTTCTGCTCTAATTTAAAGAGGGAACAACACATTCTCAGAGAAGAGGACTTTTCAATACTAAATGCCATGGGAATGGGGTCTGGGGACATGGACAACACCCCCATCCCCCATCCCTGCCAGAAGTCGGTGTGAAGCCAAACCGCTCAACGTGGTCCTGCCCCGCACCATAACGTGCTGTGGGCGGGTTAAACAAGGGCAGGAGGTCCTGGGCAGGAGGTCCTGCTCCCGTGATCTGCCGGCCAATCCCCATCAGTTTCGGCAATACCAGGAGTACATTACTGGGCGGTCCCGGGCCTGCGAGAGGAGAGGGAAGAAGAACAATGGATCTCCGGAAACAGGGAAGTCCAGGATCTTGGCCAGCGGGAGTGTGGCGGATGGAATTAAGGCTGCAGAACGAGAGGGAAGGGGGCAGCTCCTGAAGATAGAAGCCCCTCTTCATTCCCTCCCTTTCCTAGAATCACAGAATCCCTGCAGAGCAGAAGGAGGCCACAAATGGAGCTGTCCATGCCTGCCCAGCCTCCCACGCCAAACATTTAATGACATTGGGAACAAGCCTAATTAACCTTTCAATACCCATTAATATATGGCAGGCGGACTGTCGATCTCAGTCCCTCTCCCCCGGATTAAGGGGGTGAATTCGGATGTTGGTGGAAGAGGTTATGTGGGCTATTTTAAATGTCCCCCTGCTGAAACATGCCCAGTTGGGGGGGGGGGGGGGGGGACATAAAATGCAGCCCAAATGTTTCCAAACACCTCGTCCGGAATTGTTCACTGGCGGTGGGATTCTCAGTGAATCCCGTCACCAGCCAACAGTGCGACGCCTCCCGCTGCCGAGAAGCACGCGGCTGGGAGGCTGGAGAATCCCAGCCCTCTTTTCATTCTCCCACATTTCAATTCACATCAATAAATATTCAATGTGAGAGAGCCTTACTTTCCAGAATTAAAATATCTCGAATAACTTAACAACAATAATGTGGCCACTAAAATATCTCAGTTTTCCCAACGTAACGGAATTAACAGTAATAATTTAAACTGAATTCAGACAAATATCTATCCACTAAACACAAGACAAAATAGCACGTGTTTGTAAAAAGGGGAGAAGGAAGAAAAGATAAATTATTTCAGTTGTCTTGTGTTTGAAGGAAAAAGTCAGTAAAAATAAGTCTTTAATTTGGGATTTCTGCCAATCACCTTCAAAGCTGCGAGATTGAAAATTTTCATTGTCCAGCACTTTTACAAAACTTTATTTTAAATAATCACCACATTCACACCAAGTTTAATTCGAAACAACTTTGAAATATTGATTCCTGTACTGGGTTATAAATTGAAGACACCAAACAACCGTGTTCCAGTAACAGACTCGTCCTTTCAACAAGAAAGACAGACTACAAAGGGTTAATAGCTGTTAGCCCGACAGACGACAAGCAAACACAGAGATAAGGACAGACATTCATTCATAGAAGCTTCCAACATTCACACAGACTCTAACAAAAGTCTAACAAAAGACACAGCAACTTGCTTTTACTCACTTCAAATATCACTAAAATTTCACATTTAGCTTCTCGACACCGAAGCTGATATTTCAATTTGTTTTTGCTTTTTGAACTGTCCACTGAGCAGCCCATCCTGTCTGTCTGTCACCGCCGTGACGGCTCTATAACGGCCTGTTGCCTTCCCAATCTACTTTCAAGTTGTGAAATGTTCAATTTACACCAAATGCGTCCGTCTCTCTCTGTGGGGTTGCTTGAACCCTTCTCGGAGGGCTCCTTGGAATCCTCCAGATCCCTGTCTAAATTTCCCATTTTCTTTCTGCAATATTGTCAGGGTCTGTTTTCACCTTCCTGCCCAACATGCCCTGTCTGGAGAGCAGTCAGGCTCTGTTTCTGCAGGAGAGCGGACAATTGTCCTGTCTTCATTTCAAAGACACAGAGCTGTCTTTATAAATTCTCGATTCCTTGCCTGCTGTTTCTTGCTGTGTTCAGCATCTCTCTGAGCAGAGGAGAAGGATGCACAGGCCACTAACTTAGTCTGAGTTTTCGTCCAGTATCCTCACAAATGTTGGATCTGGTCCAGGATCCGAACAGCATCCAGTTGTCCTCTGATCTGAATTGGAGACCTACTGGCCTATGTAGCTTGAGGCCCGATGATGGAGGATAACCTTCCTCCAACCACAGCTCATCATCAGAAAGAACCCAAACTGCTCAATCTGCATCTAATTTAAAGCATGGCGTGTTCCTAAAAATCCTGTCCGAGATTTGTCGCTTATCCAACTTGGAATCAAGCATCTCTTTCTCCCTGGATAGCTCACTCTGGTCAGCCAGCAATTTAAAATGCATCTCATCGGTGGACTGAGTGGGACAAGCTGACCGAATCAGCTCCTCAGCAACTTCTTCAACTGACTCCTCAGAAAAGACAAGGGAGACCTCATCTGGATGGGCACCAGAGTCAAAAAGACCTCGTCTTCAAATCAGCCGCCTGCTTCTACAATGGCTTCCTCCTCATGAGCTTTTTCAGGAAAGAGCCAGCGGAGATCCAGAAGCTTCTCTGTCGGGTGGTTACCATCTTTTTCAATAACTTCAAATTCCGCACCTTCCAGCCCGTCTGTGAAAGGAAGCGAGAGATCTGAAATCCTGGAGATCTTTGCCTCCGGGTCCTTGGAGCTTTAAATCAGATGGTTGGAGTTTGATTTCTTGAAGCTGTTTTGGAAACCGGACAATTCTGTCCAGTCAGAGGCCGGAATTCCCCAGCCGTTCGCTGGTGGCGGGATTCCCTGCTCCCACTGGCAGCGGTTTTCCCGGTGATGTGAGGTGGCTTCAGTGGGAATTCCCATTGACAGCGGCAGGAACAGAGAATCCCGACACCAGCGGACGGCGCGCCGCCTCCCGCCACCGAGAAACACGTGGCTGGGAAGTCGGAGAATCCCGCCCAGAATCTCCTGCTCGGGCGGAGAGGTTAATCTCCGTCCTGTAGCCTTGAACTTCAAACTGCACAGCACAGCTTATCAGCTTCTTTGATTTGTCCAAGGATGTCATGTGTTCGGAAATATATCACCTATTTCTTCGACTTCGAAATGGTTTGGAACATTTTCCAGCTTTCTTCCCTTGAATGCCGTTGTTGATTTACAGAACTTCTCCGAGTGACCAGTCCTGTCACAGAGGAAGAACATAGGAGCAGGAGTAGGCCATCTGGCCCCTCAAGCCTGCTCCACCATTCAATGAGATCATGGCTGATCTTTTGTGGACTCAGCTCCACTTTCCGGCCCGAACACCATAACCCTTAATCCCTTTATTCTTCAAAAAACTATCTATCTTTATCTTAAAAACATTTAATGAAGGAGCCTCTACTGCTTCACTGGGCAAGGAATTCCATAGATTCACAACCCTTTGGGTGAAGAAGTTCCTCCTAAACTCAGTCCTAAATCTACTTCCCCTTATTTTGAGGCTATGCCCCCTAGTTCTGCTTTCACCCGCCAGTGGAAACAACCTGCCCGCACCTATCCTATCTATTCCCTTCATGATCTTATATGTTTCGATAAGATCCCCCCTCATCCTTGTAAATTCCAACGAGTCCAGTCCCAGTCTACGCAACCTCTCCTCGTAATCCAACCCATTCAGCTCTGGGATTAACCTAGTGAATCTCCTCTGCACACCCTCCAGTGCCAGTACATCCTTTCTCAAGTAAGGAGACCAAAACCGAACACAATACTCCAGGTGTGGCCTCACTAACACCTTATACAATTGCAGCAGAACCTCCCTAGTCTTAAACTCCATCCCTCTAGCAATGAAGGACAAAATTCCATTTGCCTTCTTAATCACCTGTTGCACCCGTAAACCAACTTTTTGCGACTCATGCACTAGCACACCCAGGTGTCTCTGCACAGCAGCATGTTTTAATATTTTATCATTTAAATAATAATCCCTTTTGCTGTTATTCCTACCAAAATGGATAACCTCACATTTGTCAACATTGTATTCCATCTGCCAGACCCTAGCCCATTCACTTAGCCTATCCAAATCCCTCTGCAGACTTCCAGTATCCTCTGCACTTTTTGCTTTACCACTTATCTTAGTGTCATCTGCAAACTTGGACACATTGCCCTTGGTCCCCAACTCCAAATCATCTATGTAAATTGTGAACAGTTGTGGGCCCAACACTGATCCCTGAGGGACACCACTAGCTACTGATTGCCAACCAGAGAAACACCCATTAATCCCCACTCTTTACTTTCTATTAATTAACCAATCCTCTATCCATGCTACTACTTTCCCCTTAATGCCATGCATCTTTATCTTATGCAACAACCTTTTGTGTGGCACCTTGTCAAAGGCTTTCTGGAAATCCAGATATACCACATCCATTGGCTCCCCGTTATCTACCGCACTGTGAATGTCGTCAAAAAATTCCACTAAATAAGGGCACGACCTGCCCTTTATGAACCCATGCTGCATCTGCCCAATGGGACAATTTCCATCCAGATGCCTCGCTATTTCTTCCTTGATGATAGATTCCAGCATCTTCCCTACTACCGAAGTTAAGCTCACTGGCCTATAATTACCCGCTTTCTGCCTACCTCCTTTTTTAAATAGTGGTGTCACGTTTGCTAATTTCCAATCCGCCGGGACCACCCCAGAGTCTCGTGAATTTTGATAAATTATCACTAGTGCATTTGCAATTTCCCTAGCCATCTCTTTTAGAACTCTGGGATGCATTCCATCAGGTCCAGGAGACTTGTCTACCTTTAGCCCCATTAGCTTGCCCATCACTACCTCCTTGGTGATAACAATCCTCTCAAGGTCCTCACCTGTCATAGCCTCATTTCCATCAGTCACTGGCATGTTATTTGTGTCTTCCACTGTGAAGACCGACCCAAAAAACCTGTTCAGTTCCTCAGCCATTTCCTCATCTCCCATTATTAAATCTCCCTTCTCACCCTTTAAAGGACCAATATTTACCTTAGCCACTCTTTTTTGTTTTATGTATTTGTAGAAACTTTTACTATCTGTTTTTATATTCTGAGCAAGTTTACTCTCATAATCTATCTTACTCTTCTTTATAGCTTTTTTAGTAGCTTTCTGTTGCCCCCTAAAGATTTCCCAGTCCTCTAGTCTCCCACTGATCTTTGCTACTTTGTATGTTTTTTCCTTCAACTTGATACTCTCCCTTATTTCCTTAGATATCCACGGTCGATTTTCCCTCTCTTTACCGTCCTTCCTTTTTGTTGGTAAAACCTTTGCTGAGCACTGTGAAAAATCACTTGGAAGGTTCTCCACTGTTCCTCAACTGTTTCACTATAAAGTCCTTTGCTCCCAGTCTACCTAAGCTAGTTCTTCTCTCATCCCATTAAGCACTTATCCCTAGTGCTTGATTTTATCTTTTCACCCTCCATCTGTATTTTAAATTCCACCATATTGTGATCGCTCCTTCCGAGAGGATCCCTAACTATGAGATCCTGAATCAATCCTGTCTCATTACACAGGACCAGATCTAGGACCGCTTGTTCCCTCGTAGTTTCCATTACATACTGTTCTAGGAAACTATCGCGGATACATTCTATAAACTCCTCCTCAAGGCTGCCTTGACCGACCTGGTTAAACCAATTATCTAGTGGGCAGCACGGTAGCATTGCGGATAGCACAATTGCTTTACAGCTCCAGAGTCAAAGGTTCGATTCCGGCATGGGTCACTGTCTGTGCGGAGTCTGCACATCCTCCCCGTGTCTGAGTGGGTTTCCTCCGGGTGCTCCGGTGTCCTCCCACAGTCCAAAGATGTGCAGGTTAGGTGGATTGGCCATGATAAATTGCCCTTAGTGTCCAAAAATTGCCCTTAGTGTTGGGTGGGGTTACTGGGTTATGGGGATAGGGTGGAGGTGTTGACCTTGGGTAGGGTGCTCTTTCCAAGAGCCGGTGGAGACTCGATGGGCTGAATGGCCTCCTTCTGCACTGTAAATTCTATGATAAACATGTAGATTAAAATCCTCCATGATAACTGCTGTACCATTTCTACATACATCTGTTATTTCTTTGTTTATTGCCTGCCCCACCATAATGTTACTATTTGGTGGCCTATAGATTACTCCTATCAGTGACTTTTTCGCCTTACTATTCCTGATTTCCACCCAAATAGATTCAACCTTATCCTCCATAGCACCGATGTCATCCCTCACTGTTGCCCGGATGCCATCCTTAAATAACAGAGCTACACCACCTCCCTTACCATCCACTCTGTCCTTCCGAAAAGTTTGATACCCTCGGATATTTAACTCCCAGTCGTGACCATCCTTTAACCATGTTAAAGCTTTCAGCTCCCTCTGCTGGGCAGTCACAGAGCAGTGTTGTCTGTTACCGGTGCATCTGGGGCACTTGAACAAAGACAGAGGGGTTCTTCCTGCCCCTTTAACGGTTTTGCCAGGCTTTATTCATGTCGTTTTCAGTGAGCAGGACTCCGACCACGGATCTACGGACTGGATCAGCCACTCTCGAGCTGTGACATCACCCTGGATTACACCCCTATTCTGGCATCTCAACGCAGCCTACCTGACAGACCAGCCTCTCGAGAGTCAGATTCTCTCTGGATTGTAACTAATCAGACAGCGTGTCGGCAGGAAACCGATCACATCAATTTATGTTTGAAGCCTCAGTAACTGCAGATACCCACCGGCCAATATAAATCATTGATGAAGAAATCAATGAATTCCCCTGGCCTTTGGCTCACCTGATTGGATTGGATTGGATTTGTGTATTGTCACGTGTACCGAGGTACAGTGTAAAGTATTGTCCTGCGTACAGTCTAGACAGACCACTCCGTACATGGAAGAAATTACAGAGGGCAAACATAAAATACACAACGTAAATACATAGACACAGGCATTGGGTGAAGCATTCGGAGTGCAGTCCTGCTCAGTGGGGTAGATTTGTGAAGAGATCAGATCATTCCATAAGAGGATCGTTTAGGAGTGTGGTAACAGCGGGGAAGAAGCTGTTTTTCAATCTGTTAGTGCGGGTTCTCAGACTTTTGTATCTCCTGCCCGATGGAAGAAGTGGAAGAGTGAGTTAGCCGGGTGGGAGGGGTTTTTGATTATGTTGCCCGTTTTCTCTAGGCAGCGGGCGGTGTAGATGGAGTCAATGGATGAGAGGCAGATTCGCGTGATGGACTGGGCTGTGTTCACGGCTCTCTGTAGTTTCTTACAGTCTTGGGCCAAGCAGTTGCCATACCAGGCTGTGATGAGCCAGCTGGGATGCCTTCTGTGGTGCATCTGTCAGAGTTGGTAAGAGTCAATGTGGACATGCTGAATTTCCTTAGTTTCCTGAGGAAGTGTAGCCACTGTTGTGCTTTCTTTAGCTTTCTCTACAACCAAACTATTTTGGGGGCTGAAGTATCTCCACAACCTCATCATCTGATACTGAGACTATCTTTACGCCTTATTTCACTGCCAGTCAGGTGGGCACCGGAGTAATAGGTCAGAAGGTGAAAGCATTGAGGGAGAACTAGGGGATAGGGCCAGTATGACTCTGAGGCAGAGCAGACAGGGAGATGTTGCTGAACACAGCGGGTCTGGTGGCCTGAAGTGCATATGTTTTAATGCAAGAGGTATTACAGGTAAGGCAGATGAAATGAAAAAAATGAAAATCGCTTATCGTCACAAGTAGGCTTCAAATGAAGTTACTGTGAAAAGTCCCTAGTCGCCACATTCCGGCGCCTGTTCGGGGAGCCTGGTACGGGAATTGAACCGTGCTGCTGGCCTGCCTTGGTCTGCTTTCAAAGCCAGCAATTTAGCCCAGAGCTTGGATTCGTACTTGGAACTATGATGTTGTTGCCATTACAGAGGCCTGGTTGAGGGAAGGACAGGATTGGCAGCTAAACGTTCCAGGATTTAGATGTTTCAGGCAGGATAGAGGGGGTTGTAAAAGGGGTGGCAGAGTTGCGCTACAGGTTAGGGAGAATATCACAGCTGTACTATGGGAGGACACCTCAGAGGGCAGTGAGGCTACATGGGTAGAGATCAGGAATAAGAAGGGTGCAGTCACAATGTTGGGGGTCTACTACAGGCCTCCCAACAGCCAGCGGGAGATAGAGGAGCAGATAGGTAGACAGATTTTGGAAAAGAGTAAAAACAACAGGGTTGTTGTGATGGGAGACTTCAACTTTCACAATATTGACTGGGAGTCACTTAGGGCTAGGGGCTTAGACGGGGCAGAGTTTGTAAGGAGCATCCAGGAGAGCTTCTTAAAACAATATGTAGACAGTCCAACTTGGGAAGGGACTGTACTGGACCTGGTATTGGGGAATGAGCCTGGCCAGGTGGTAGAAGTTTCAGTAAGGGAGCATTTCGGGAACAGTGATCACAATTCAGTAAGTTTTAAAGTGCTGGTGGACAAGGATAAGAGTGGTCCTAGGGTGAACGTGCTAAATTGGGGGAAGGCTAATTATAACAATATTAGGCAGGAACTGAAGAACCTAGATTGGGGGCGGATGTTTGAGGGTAAATCAAGAGGTTCACGAAACGTCATTGGCAACTAGGGTTAAGGAAAATCCCAAGGCTTTTTACACGTACATAAAAAGCAAGAGGGTAGCCAGGGAAAGGGTTGGCCCATTGAAGGATAGGCAAGGGAATCTGTGTGTGGAGCCAGAGGAAATGGGCGAGCTACTAAATGGATACTTTGCTTCAGTATTCACCAAAGAGAAGGAATTGGTGGATGTTGAGTCTGGAGAAGGGTGCGTAGATAGCCTGGGTCACATTGAGAACCAAAAAGACGAGATGTTGGGCGTCTTGAAAAATATTAAGTTAGATAAGTCCCCATGGCCTGATGGGATCTACCCCAGAATACTGAAGGAGGCTAGAGCGGAAATTGCTGAGGCCTTGACAGAAATCTTTGGATCCTCACTGTCTTCAGGTGATGTCCCGGAGGACAATGTTGTTCCTCTGTTTAAGAAGGGTAGCAAGGATAATCCAGGGAACTACAGGCCGGTGAGCTTTACATCAGTGGTAGGGAAATTACTGGAGAGAATTCTTCGAGACAGGATCCACTCCCATTTGGAAGCAAATGGATGTATTAGTGAGAGGCAGCATGGTTTTGTGAAGGGGAGGTCGTGTCTCACTAACTTGATAGAGTTTTTCGAAGAGAACACAAAGATGATTGATGCAGGTAGGGCAGTAGATGTTGTCTATATGGACTTCAGTAAGGCCTTTGACAAGCTCCCTCATGGTAGACTGGTGCAAAAGGTGAAGTCACATGGGATCAGGGGTGAGCTGGCAAGGTGGATACAGAACTGGCTAGGTCATAGAAGGCAGAGAGTAGCAATGGAAGGCTGTGACTAGTGGTGTTCCGCAGGGATCAGTGCTGGGACCTTTGCTGTTCGTAGTATATATAAATGATTTGGAGGAAAATGTAACTGGTCTGATTCGAAAGTTTGCAGATGACACAAAGGTTGGTGGAATTGCGGATAGCGATGAGGACTGTCAGAGGATACAGCAGGATTTAGACCGTTTGGAGACTTGGGCGGAGAGATGGCAGATGGAGTTTAATCTGGACAAATGTGAGGTAATGCATTTTGGCCAGTCTAATGCAGGTAGGGAATATACAGTGAATGGTAGAACCCTCAAGAGTATTGAATGTCAGAGAGATCTAGGTGTACAGGTCCACAGGTCACTGAAAGTGGCAACACAAGTGGAGAAGGTAGTCAAGAAGGCATACGGCATGCTTGCCTTCATTGGCCGGGGCATTGAGTATAAGAATTGGCAAGTCATGTTGCAGCTGTATAGAACCTTAGTTAGGCCACACTTGGAGTATAGTGTTCAATTCTGGTCGCCACACTACCCGAAGGATGTGGAGGCTTTAGAGAGGGTGCAGAAGAGATTTACCAGGATGTTGCCTGGTATGGAGGGCATTAGCTATGAGGAGCAGTTGAATAAACTCGGTTTGTTCTCACTGGAACAATGGAGGTTGAGGGGCGACCTGATAGAGGGCTACAAAATTATGAGGAGCATAGACAGAGTGGATAGTCAGAGGCTTTTCCCCAGGGTAGAGGGGTCAATCACTTGGGGGCATAGGTTTAAGGTGCGAGGGGCAAGGTTTAGAGGAGATGTATGAGGCAGGCTTTTTTACACAGAGGGTAGTGGGTGCCTGGAACTCGCTGCCGGAGGAGGTGGTGGAAGCAGGGACGATAGTGACATTTAAGGGGCATCTTGACAAATACATGAATAGGATGGGAATAGAGGGATACGGACCCAGGAAGTGTAGAAGATTTTAGTTTAGACTGGCAGCATGGTTGGCACAGGCTTGGAGGGCCGAAGGGCTTGTTCCTGTGCTGTAGACGGGACATCACATACACATACTCAGCACGGTAGCACAGTGGTTAGCACTCTTGCTTCACAGCGGCAGCTCCCAAGTTCGATTCCCGGCTTGGGTCACTTTCTGCGGAGACTGCACGCTCTCCCCGTGCCTGCGTGGGTTTCCTTTGGGTGCTCCGGTTTCCTCCCACAAGTCCCGAAAGACGTGCTGTTAGGTGAATTGGACATTCTGAATTCTCCCTCTGTGACCCGAACAGGCGCCGGAATGTGGCGACTAGGGGATTTTCACATTAACTTCATGCCAAATGTGGATTTACCCTCAAATAGCTTCTCCCAAACAAGAGCCTCCAAATCCAGCTAATCTGGTTGTAGCCAGATTAATTAGAGACAATGTGCAGGAATACGGGGAAAAGGCAGGAGAATAACACAAAGCAATAATGATCATTAAAGATCCGGGACGGGATTCTCTGATCCTGAAGCTAAGTGTTGATGCCGTCGGAAACCCTGTCCCGTTTCCCGACGGCGTCAATATGGCCTCAGGATCAGCAATCCTGGCCCCTACAGGGGGCCAGCACGGCAGTGGAGCAGTCCATGCCACTGCAGTTGCAGATCCCAGCTTCAACTGGGCGCTGCGGGATCCGTGTATGCGCAGTGGCACCGGCGCCAACGCGCACATGTGCAGTGGCTCCCTTCTCCGTGCCGGCCCCGACGCCAAATAACAGAGGGGTAAAGGGGCTGGCGCGGAAGAAAGGAGGTCCCCAGGCCGGGCCACAACAGAGGATGCCCCCCGGGGTCGGACCCCTCCTCACCGCCCCCCACAGGCCGCCCCCCGGATCCTTCCACGGCGAGGTCACGCCGGCTGAGAGCAGGTTCGAATGGCGCCGGCGTGTCTTAGGCTTTTATGCTACGGCCGCGGTCCCCAATCGGCACTGCGCTGACCACGCCGCGCCAAAGGCTCCGATTCTCCGCTCTGCGTGGCGCCTATCGGGGCGATTCTCTGGCCTGGCACCGGGCTGAGAGAATCACGCCCCCGGTGTAGACACGATGGGCCGAATGGCCTCCTTCTGTACCATAGCAATTCTGTCATTCTGTGATCGGAAATTCAACAACTCTCAGACTACCTGACACTCCAGGTGAGCCTCTTTTCTCAATTAGAATCTTTATCAGTCATTTCCTGGGATATGTCAATAGCACTATGGCTCCTGACTTCGCTTAATAAATACTCCAGGTGTGTGGACAGACTGGCCAATGGAAGGGAAGAGATGCCATGGGTGGATTTTGCTATCAATCCGTGTGTGGGAGTCGATTGATGGGCAGTTGTCACGGCAATAGGAGAGGATGTCAAGGGATGCCCCCCTTTCCAACCACCTCCTTCCTGGTAAAGTGAAATAAAAATTCTGGATACCCTCAGTGATTCAGTTCTTCATATCATTTAATGAACTGAAGAATTGGAGTAAAGGGGAATTTCAACATATTCTTGAACTGTTGCCTGAACTTAGTCTGGGTCACAGCATAAATTCCAGTGTTGGTGCAGCAACTCAGGAGCTGCAACATGAAGGCCAATTCCATCACAAAGCCATCTAGAAATACAGACTTATATCCCAAATTAAACATCCGTTTCCATATCGAATAAAACATTAACACTGACCATAACAGGATGAAATTGGCTGAGATAACGAACAGTAAAATGATGGATCTCCTTCGACTCTCCATCTCTGGGTCTTTGGGACTCTCCCCATCACTGTGAGCCTGGAATCTCTTGCGGGCTCTGCTGCTCACTAAAATGTGCCTGACGGTCAAAACATTGAGCAGCAGAATCAGGAAAAATGGGATACACGGAGTTATAATGTTATGGACGAACTCGAGTGTCGCCCAGACTGGAGACAACAGAACGCTGCCTGTTACCTCACAAAACCAGGGGTCGTTCAAGAGCACATACCCACCTAATAACATAAAATACCAGAAAATGTTCTTTAAACAGCTCAGCACAGTCACTGTTCCCAGAATCACAGACGCCGTTTTTTCGCTGCAATATTTACTTTTCAGCTTCTGGCAACAAATGGCCACAAATCGATCAAAAGTGAAAGTGACGGTGAACCAGACAGAACAGTCAGTGGCTGCATAAAGCAGGACAGCGTGGATATTACACACACGGATTACCCACAGGAAAAGAAAATGTTCCTCAAAAACAATTGGAATGTGTCTCAATATCAGGTCGAGGATAATGACCAGTAGATCCGCCAATGACATGGCCACCAGGTAACAAGTGACACATTTGGAGAGACCACACTTTCGGCGGAAGAGGATCACAATCGTCACTAAGTTCACTGCAAGGAAGGGTAATAAACAATGAAATTACACATCAGGCTGGGGGAAATCTTTCTAGTTGAGTGAGGAGGTATTGAGGCTTTGGAGGCAGCGGGAGGTGAATGACAGCGCGCCTCCCACCATTTTGTGGTTCTGGATATTGACAGAGAAATAGGATTAATTTCAGGAGTGAGGTCATGGAGGGATGCAATCACAAGAATGAGAATACTAAAATGGAGTTTCTGCCTGACCAGAGACTGATGTAGGTCAGTGAGCTCAGGAATAATGGCTGAATGGGACTCAGTGTGAGTTAGGGTATGGGACACACAGTGTTGCATTAGCTGAAGTTCATGAAGCTTTGCAACAGGAATTGTGTGACCAGGATGGTGCTGGAATAGTTGTGTCTGGATTTAACAAAGACACAGGTGAGGGTTTATTCAGTAGCTGGGCTGAGGCAGAGGTGGGGATGGGTGATATAGTGGAGGTGGCATTGAACTGGATTGGAGATGGAGAAAATATGGGGTCAGAAATCCGCTCAGGATTTCGCACATGGTGCGCACAGTCTCGTTCCACATCAGACAATTGGCCAGGGAGGGCAGTGAAGTCACTGGACAGGGAACAGAGTTTGTGACTGGAACTGAAGACAACAGCTTCCATCTTCAAAAATGGAAATGGTACAAACAGAAATGAAGTTAAATGCAGTTTATCCAATGAATAACTGGACACGGGGACTTACCAGGGACACCAACAATAGCCAGGCTGGGATAGTAACCTGCTTGAATAATGTGAAGTATAAAATAGATCCGCAATGCTAATGACAGCCAATCACTGTAAGCAGAAAGATATAAAAGTGCCTGCGATAGACCCCTGTCATTCGCTGTAACATTCCAATCGATTGTTCCCAGTTTCAGATCCATCATTGTAACATTCCAATCGATTGTTCTCAGATTCTAATCCACTGTTGGAATATTCCAATGGATTGTTCTTAGATGCTGATCGCTCCTCTCTGTCTCCCTCTAGCTGCTGATCCCTGTTAGTGTCGGAGTTGATGCAGCCGCTGACACTATGGGATAACGCATTGAAAGGAGCCCCTTATTAAGAGAAGAGGGAAACTCTCCAGTGACACAATTAGGATCCATGGAGACTGACATTAATTACAGTCACTGAACAAACAGGTTCAGTTAACCCCTTTAGTCAAAGACTTTTTCTATCACAATAATATGGAACATTTATCGGGTCTGGGTGGGATGATTCAGTGTGGCTGAGGGCAGGAATGGTGGAAATAGCGGAAGGGCTGACCATAATCTTTCATCCTCCTTGGGTATGGGAGTGGTGCCAGATGAAGGGAGGTTGTAAATATTCCAGCCTGATTATAAAAGGATAAACTCTGCAAATGCAGGGCAGTGAGAATAATGTCAGTGGGACACTAGCGAGAAGCTTGCTTGGAAAATAAATCCATAGAGTCCCTACAGTGCACAAGGAGGCCATTTTTCCCATCAAGTGTGCAGCGGCCCTCTGAAGGAGCGCCCTACCCAGGCCCACTCCCCCATCCTATCCCCGTAACCCCACCAAACCTGCACATCATTGGACTGTGGGAGGAAACCCACGCAAAGACAGCGAGAATGTGCAAACCCCACACAGGCAGTGACTCAAGGCCAGAATTGAACCCAGGTCCATGGCGCATTGAGGCAGCAGTGCTAACCACTGTGCCACCGCAACGTCCCAAAATTAGCTTTCAAATGGCAAACAGCACAGATATGTTGTCGGGAAATCCTGTCTGGTAAACCTGATGGAATTGTTTGATATACAAATGAAGTGTTGAAGTGTTCCCAGTGAAACACAGGGTCCTCTAACAACAGGAGATCCTGTCGGATACAATCAGTGATGAAAGCTTCCAGAGTGAAATATTCCAATGGTCTTTACAACATTGAAGTGTTCCCAGTAAAACTTGTCAATTTAATAACCAGGTTATCTTTCAAAAGCAACAAGTTCTCACAATGGTCTGATTATTACATCATAAACCGTAAACATGGAGACTGTTGTAACCATGACAACATGGTGACCAATCGAGGACAGCTGCTGTGAAGCTTCATAGTGTCTGCACTCAATGTGTTGGCAACATTGTCCATTTCAGGGCTGCTATTTCTGAGTTATCTCTGATTTCTTTCTCTTTGAGGATAGGTGTCGGTGTGATTGATAAAGCTGACAATCGTTGTAGCCGGGAGGAAGGACAGTCACGTCGTTCACTGTCGTGAGAAGAGTTTGGAGATAGTTCAAAATCCATTTGTGTTGGGCAGAGTTTGTGAATATTGGAGTTCGATTGGGAGAAACCGAAAGCTGGATGTCAGTGGGAGTAATCTTGAATCGATGTCTACATTATGACAGTGGACAATAACTCCCACCCTCGTCACCACCAAAGATAAATTGTCCACTTTGTGTCTAATCTTGACCAAGAGGAAAATGTTTCACCTGGGTTTTCTCAGAGGTGTAAGATGACCTGCTACCAGTGATGGGGAAGGGTGATCTTTCTCGTTCTGCCATGCTGTGCGGCAGTGTGACTTTCCAGTGGATTGTTACTCTACCCCGAGCGACATTCCACTGTTGAGATTCTGCTGCTGGGAGCTGCAGGAGGGGGAGAGAGCGGCAGATTAATCCAAATGTTGGTGACTTCATTCCACTGTTGACTGTTTCATGTTTAAAGTGTGTTTGCTTTTCTTTGTATAAATGCACTGTTGTAGCTTTGTGTTTGTAAGAATATTTTGTTGCAAAAAGGTGTGGCCTGGTGTCTTTTCCTTGTTGGTTAATGGTTTTTGTGATATGTAGACTGTTGAAAACCAAATACACTTTAAACATGAAACAGTCAACAGTGGAATGAAGTCATCAACTGTTGAGTAGTTCATAGAATTATCATGGAATTTACAGTGCAGAAGGAGGCCATTCTGCCCATCGAGTCTGCACCGGCCCTTGGAAAGAGCAACCTACTTAAGCCCTTGCCTCCACCCTATCCACCTGACGTTTTGGACACTCACGGGCAATTCAGCATTGCCAATCCACCTTCGCTGCACATCTGTGGACTGTGGGAGGAAACCGGAGCGCCCGGAGGAAACACACGCAGACACGGGGAGAAAGTGCAAACTCCACACAGACAGTCACCTGAAGTCGGAATTGAACCCGGGACCCTGGAGCTGTAAGGCAGCAGTGCTAACCACGGCTTAATAGCACAGTGGATAGAACTGTTGCTTAACAGCACCAGGGTCTCAGGTACGATTCCTGGCTTGGATCACTGTGCGGAGTCTGTACATTCTCCCTGTGTCTGTGTGGGATTCCTCCGGGTGCTCCGGTTTCCTCCCACAAGTCCCGAAAGACAACCTGTTAGGTGAATTAGACATTCTGAATTCTCCTTCAGTGTACCAGTACAGGCACGGAAATGTGGCGACTAAGGGGTTTTCACAAGAACTTCATTGCAGTGTTAATGTTAGCCTACTTGTGACAATAACAATTATTATTAAAACCACTGTGTCAATGTGCCACCCCAAGTTGGCTTTCATCTTTTTGTAGGAAGGTACTGTTGACCATTTCTGCCGCCTCTTGCGCTTCTGAGGCCTGGAGTGAGGAAAGGGAAGATGTAAGATGGCCTGTTGGATTTGGATTGGATTTGTTTTATTGTCACATATACCGAGGTACAGTGAAAAGTATTGTTGTGAGTACAGTCAGACAGATTATTCCATACATAGAACAGTACAGCACAGAACAGGCCCTTCGGCCCTCGACTTTGTGCCGAGCTTTGTCCGAAACCAAGATCAAGCTATCACACTCCCTGTCATTCTGATGTGCTCCATGTGCCTATCCAATAACCGCTTGAACATTCCTAAAGTGTCCGACTCCACTATCACAGCAGGCAGTCCATTCCACACCCTAACCACTCTGAGTAAAGAACCTACCTCGGACATCCCTCCTACATCTCCCACCCTGAACCTTATAGTTATGCCCCCTTGTAACAGCTACGTCCACCCGAGGAAATAGTCTCTGAACGTCCACTCTATCTATCCCCCTCATCATCTTATAAACCTCTATTAAGTCGCCTCTCATCCTCCTCTGCTCCAAAGAGAAAAGCCCTAGCTCCCTCAACCTTTCCTCATAAGACCTATCCTCCAAACCAGGCAGCATCCTGATAAATCTCCTTTGCACCCTTTCCAATGTTTCCACATCCTTCCTATAGTGAGGTGACCAGAACTGCACACAATACTCCAAATATGGTCTCACCAGGATCATGTATAGTTGCAGCATAACCCCACGGCTCTTAAACTCAAACCCCCTGTTAATAAACGCGAACACACTATAGGCCTTCTTCACGGCTCGATCCACTTGAGTGGCAACATTCAGAGATCTGTGGACATGAACCCCAAGATCTCTCTGTTCCTCCACATTCCTCAGAACCCTGCCGTTGACCCTGTAATCCTCATTCAAATTTTTCCTACCAAAATGAATCACCTCGCACTTATCAGGGTTAAACTCCATCTGCCATTTTTCGGCCCAGCTCTGCATCCTATCAATGTCTCTTTGCAGCCTACAACAGCCCTCCACCTCATCCACTACTCCACTAATCTTGGTGTCATCAGCAAATTTACTGACCCACCCTTCTGCCCCCTCCTCCAAGTCATTGATAAAAATCACAAATAGCAGAGGACCCAGCACTGATCCCCGTGGTACATCGCTGGTAACTGGTCTCCAGTCTGAAAATTTTCCATCCACCACCACCCTCTGTCTTCTATGTGATAACCAGTCACTTATCCAATTGGCCAAATTTCCCTCTATCCTACAACTTACTTTCTTCATGAGCTGATCATGGGGAACCTTATCAAACGCCTTACTAAAATCCATGTATACGACATGAACTGCTTGACCTTCGTCACACACTTAGTTACCTCCTCAAAGAATTCAATCAAATTTGTGAGGCAAGACTTACCCTTCACAAATCTGTGTTGACTATCCCGAATTAAGCTGCATCTTTCCAAATGGTCATAAATCCTCTCCTTCAGGACTTTTTCCATTATCTTCCTGACCACCGAAGTAAGACTAACAGGCCTATAATTACCAGGGTCATTCCAATTCCCTTTCTTGAACAGAGGAACAACATTCATCACTCTCCAGTCCTCTGGCACTATCCCCGTGGCCAGTGAGGACCTAAAGATCAAAGCCAAAGGCCCTGCAATCTCATCCCTTGCCTCCCAAAGAATCCTTGGATATACCCCATCTGGCCCAGGGGACTTGTCGACCCTCAGGTTTTTCAAAATTGCTAATACATCCTTCCTCAGAACATCTACCTCCTCCAGCCTACCCGCCTGTATCACACTCTCATCCTCAAAAACATGGCCCCTCTCCTTAGTGAACACTGAAGAAATGTATTCATTCAACGCCTCTCCTATCTCTTCTGACTCCATGCACAAGTTCCCACTACTGTCCTTGACCGGCCCTAACCTCACCCTGATCATTGTTTTATTTCTCACAAGAGTAAAAAGCCGTGGGGTTTTCCTTGATCCGACGCGCCAAGGACTTCTCATGCTCCCTCCTAGCTCTCCTAAGCCCTTTTTTTAGCTCATTCCTTGCTACCTTGTAACCCTCAAGCGTCCCAACTGAACCATGTTTTCTCATCCTAACAAACGCTTCCCTTTTCCTCTTGACAAGACATTCAACCTCTTTTGTGAACCATGGTTCCCTCACACACCCATTTCCTGCCTGCCTGACAGGGACATACCTATCAAGGTCATGCAGTATTTGTTCCTTGAACAAGCTCCACTTTTCATTTGTGCCTTTCCCTGACTGTTTCTGTTCCCATCTTATGCTCCCTAATTTTTGCCTAATCGCATCATAATTACCCCTCCCCCAATTATAAACCTCGCCCTGCTGTATGTCCCTATCCCTTTCCATTGCAATAGCGAAAGACACCGAATTGTGGTCACTATCTCCAAAGTGCTCTCCCACAAACAAATCTAACATTTGGCCCAGTTCATTACTCAGTACCAAATCCAATGTGGCCCCACCTCTTGTCGGCCTATCCACATATTGTGTCAGGAAACCCTCCTGCACACACTGTACAAAAACTGCCCCATCCGAACTGTTCGACCTGTAGGGGTTCCAGTCAATATTTGGAAAGTTAAAGTCACCCATGACAACTACTCTGAGACCTCCACACCTATCAATAATCTGTTTTGAAATTTCTTCCTCCACATCTCTATTACTATTTGGGGGCCTATAGAAAATTCCTAACAACGTGACTGCTCCTTTCCTATTTCTAACTTCATCCCATATTACCTCAGTAGGCAGATCCCCCTCAAACTGCCTTTCTGCAACTGTTAAACTATCCTTGATTAACGATGCTACTCCTCCACCTCTTTTACCACCTCCCTACTCTTACTGAAACATCTATACCCCGGAACTTCCAACAACCATGTCTCCATAATGCCCACAACATCGTAGTCCCAAGTACCAATCCACGCTCCAAGTTCACCTACCTTATTCCGGATGCTCATGCATTGAAGTAGATGCACTTCAACCCACCTTCCTGTCTGCTGGTACACTCCTGTGACCTTGATACCCTCCTCAGTACCTCATTACTTTCAACACTGACTTCTGGACTACAGCTCGTTTTCCCATCCCTCTGACAAATTAGTTTAAACCCCCCCCCCCCCCCCCCCCCGAAGAGCAGTAGCAAATTTCCCTCCCAGGATATTGGAGGTTCAGGTGCAAACCATCCTGTCTGTACAGGTCCCACATTCCCAAGAATGTGCTCCAATTATCCACGTAACTGAAACCCTCCCTCCTACACCACCCTGCAGCCACGTGTTTATCTGCACTCTCTCCCTGTTCCTCAACTCGCTAGCACTTGGCACCGGCAACAAACCAGAGATGACAACGTGGTTGTCCTGGCTCTCAGCTTCCACCCGAGCTCCCTAAATTCCTGTTTTAAATCCACGTCCCTTCTCTTACCTATGTCGTTGGTACCGATGTGTACCACGACTTGTGACTGTTCCCCCTCCCCCTTAACGATTCTGAAAACTCGGTCTGAGATGTCATGGACCCTGGCACCTGGGAGGCAACATACCATCTGTGAATCTCTTTTGTTGCCACAGAACCGTCTATCTGTCCCTCTAACTATCGAGTCCCCAATAACTATTGCTCTCCCTCCTTCCCTTCTGAGCCACAGGGACGGACTCAGTGCTGAAGATCCGTTCACCGTGGCTTACCCCTGGTAGGTCGTCCCCCTCAACTGTATCCAAACCGGTATACTTGTTACTGAGGGGAACGACCACAGAGGATCCCTGCACTGACTGCTTCCTCCCAGACCCTCTCACGTCACCCATCTAGCTTGATTGTTCGGAGTAACTACATCCCTGAAGCTACTACCATACATGAAAGAAAAACAAAGGACAGAAATAAATACACAATGTAAATACATAGACACAGGCAACGGGTGAGAATACGAAGTGTAGGACTACTCAGTAGAGTAGATGTGTGAAGAGATCAGATCAATCCATAATAGAGTCATTCAGGAGTCTGGTAAGAGAGGGGAAGAAGCTGTTTTTGAACCTGTTGGCGCGTGTTCTCAGACATTTGTATCTCCTGCCCGATGGAAGAAGTTGGAAAAGTGGATAACCCATGTGGGAGGGGTCTTTGATTATGCTGCCCGCTTTCCCATGGCAGCGGGAGATGTAGGCAGAGTCAATGGATGGGAGCTGGGTTCGCGTGATGGACTGGGCTGTGTTCACGACTCTCTGCAGTACCAGTGCTGGAGAAGGGGAAGGGTGTCTTTCTCCCTTTTGGTGTGCTCTGCGTCGATGTGACTTTTTGGTGTGATTTTCCGCTGTTGAGAGTCTACTGTTGGGAGCTGCGGCAGGGAGAGAGAGAGACGGATTGACCTGAGTGGGCAACTTGACCAAAGTGTTGAAGAATTGCTTTTTCAGATTGCAGGTGACTTTATTGTATTGTTGACTGCTTAATGTTTACATTGGTTACGTTGTGTAGTCGGAGAGAAGGACAATTTTTTCCAAAGTACCTGGGTCCTGGATCACCGGGCTCAGGAGGATGTTGAGTCCAGAAGGCAATCCGGTTTTAAGCCAGGTGACAGTGCGGGACCTGGTGCGCGGCATTGATCCAAATGGACCACCTGATCACGTCATTGAAGAAATACTTTTGCAGATTTCTGATGCTTTTGTTGCTGGTGTGGTGAGTGCTGCATGAAACTGGCACGTCACTGCGGGTGAAACACGCTGGAAGTCAAGGATGTTCAACTGCACTTTGTGCACCAGTGGAATATGTGGATGCCGGGATTTGATTGCGGTGAGATTGGGCCGTGTGGAACGGCCTGCACAACTGTGGCTCCTGGACGGAGAATGGCCCTGATATGTCGAACAAGTAACACACTGATGGACAGACCATTTCTCCAACAAAGTTCTGGACATGATAACACATTCTCAGGCTTAACCTCCATCTCTGTTGTGGAGATGCCGGCGTTGGACTGGGGTGAGCACAGTACGAAGTCTTACAACACCAGGTTAAAGTCCAACAGGTTTGTTTCGATGTCACTAGCTTTCGGAGCGCTGCTCCTTCCTCAGGTGAATGAAGAGGTCTGTTCCAGAAACACATATATAGACAAATTCAAAGATGCCAAACAATGCTTGGAATGCGACCATTAGCAGGTGATTAAATCTTTACAGATCCAGAGATGGGGTAACCCCAGGTTAAAGAGGTGTGAATTGTATCAAGCTTGATACAATTGGGTTGTGGGGGCCCGCTGTGTGGCTCTACCATGTCGGCGGCACCCGCACCAAGGTGGGCCGCCGCGAACATGCGCGGCTGCGCGATCTGGCTAGCAGAGCCCCGCCGGCAGCAAGAGCCGCGGCACGCAAGCTGGGGCCCTGCTCGCCCCCTGGAAAACGGAGAATCAGCCCGGACTTCCGAGGAAAAAGTCCGGAGTGATTCTCGCTTGTTTTCCGGAGGGCGTGGGGACTTAGTCCCCAAAAGGGAGACTCCCGCCCCCTCCACTCACGCCCAAAATGACACTTTAAGGTTTTTCCATTAAATCACGCCCATGGGTTTCAGTTTGCACAATAACTCCATTAAATGACACTTCAACCCACTTTTTACATGTAAATAACATCAAGCTCATGTGCCCATCAATCCCCCCGTTACTGCGACTACATTACTTTGATCAGATCTGATTCTTTATGAACAGCACGGCAGCACGGTAGCATTGTGGTTAGCACAATTGCTTCACAGCTCCAGGGTCCCAGTTTCGATTCAACCTTGGGTCACTGTCTGTGCGGAGTCTGCACATCCTCCCCGTGTGTGCGTGGGTTTCCTCCGGGTGCTCCGGTTTCCTCCCACAGTCCAAAGATGTGCGGGTTAGATGGATTGGCCATGATAAATTGCCCTTAGTGTCCAAAATTGCCCTTAGTGTTGGATGGGGTTACTGGGTTATGGGGATAGGATGGAGGTCATAGAATTTACAGTGCGGCAGGAGGCCATTCGGCCCATCGAGTTTGCACCGGCTCTTAGAAAGAGCACCCTACCCAAGAGCAACACCTCCACTCTAGGTGTTTTCCGGAGGGCGTGGGGTGTTGACCTTGGGTAGGGTGCTCTTCCCAAGAGCCGGTGCAGTCTCTATGGGCCGAATGGCCTCCTTCTGCACTGTAAATTCTATGTTAATCTATATCCAGATTCTGGCCATTTACAAACTTATTTAAACAAAGGGACGTGTATTTTTATCCTCAAGTTTTTGTCTCTGAAACTTTCACACATTATTTGACTGCTTTGCATTTCCAGAACTTTCCCCACTCTCCTTTTACAAACATAATAATAATAATAACCGCTTATTGTCACAAGTAGGCTTCATTGAAGTTACTGTGAAAAGCCCCTAGTCGCCACATTCTGGCGCTTGTTCGGGGAGGCCGGTACAGTACATGGTGGAACATTTACAATCTCCCATCCTCTGGCACCACTCCCATATCCAAGGAGGATGAAAGATTATGGTCAATCCCTCCGCCATTTCCACCATTCCTGCCCTCAGCCGCACTGAATCATCCCACCCAGACCCGATAAATGTTCCATATTATTGTGATAGAAAAAGTGTTTGACTGAAAGGTGTTAACTGAACCTGTTTGTTCAGTGACTGTAATTCATGTCAGTCTCCATGGATCCTAATTGTGTCACTGAAGAGTTTCCCTCTTTCAATGTGTTATCCCATAGTGTCAGCGGCAGCATCAACTCCGACACTAACAGGGATCAGCAGCTAGAGGGAGACAGAGAGGAGCGATCAGATTTGATTGGAATATTCCAACAATGTATCAGAATCTGAGAACAATCGATTGGAATATTCTAATAATGCATCAGAATCTGAGAACAGATCGGAATATTACAATACTCAATGTGGATTTCCTCTTACCAAAGAGAAAATGCTGGAAAATTTCAGCAGGTCTGGCAGCATCTGTAAGGAGAGAAAAGAACTAACGTTTTGAGTCCAGATGACCCTTAAAGGCAGAGAAAGTGGGAAATATTTATACTGTGGAGTGAGAATGAAAGATGATCCATAGCCACAGATACCAAGGGAAAGAGTGCTAATAGCACCTCCAGAGAGAACAAAAGGTGTGAAAGGCCAAACACAGATGTAGATGTGGGGGAGGGAAAGGGGGAAGCAAAGGGGAGAAAGGATAAGGAAAAGTAGATAAGATGGGGGTGTAAATATATATAAAGACAAGAAAGAAAGAAATGGTAAAAGAAAGTTAAAATGAAATGCGATGAAAACAAATGGGTCGGGTGAGGTAGATCTAATCATCTGAAGTTGTTGAATTTGATGTTGAGAGCGGAAGGCTGTAGCGTGCCTAACTGCAAGATGAGATGTTCCTCCAGTTTACGTTGAGCTTCACTGGAACATTACAGCAGGCCAAGGACAGACATGTGGGCATGGGAGCAGGTCTTGTGTTAAAATGGCAAGCAACGGGAAGTTCAGAGTCCTGAATGCGCACAGACCGAAGATGCTCAGCAAAGCGATCACTCAGTCTGCATTTGGTCTCTTCGATATGGAGGACACCATATTGGGAGCAGCGAATGCAATAGACCAAATTGGAAGAGATGCAAGTGAAACGCTGCTTAACCTGGAATGAGTGTTTTGGGCCTGGGATGTTAAGCATGGAAGAGGTAAAGGGGCAGGTGTTACACCTTCTGCGATTGCATGGGAAGGTGCCATGGGTGATGGGAGAGGTGTTGGGTATGGTGGAGGAGTGGACTAGATTATCTCAGAGGAACGGTCTTTGTGGAGTGCTGACAGAAGGAGTGAAGGGAAGATGTGTGTGGTGGTGGCATCACGCTGGAGTTAGTGAAAATGGCAGAGGATTAAGCTTTGCATACGGAGGCTGGTGGGATGAAGTGTGAGAACGAGGGGGACTCTATCCTTGTAGGGTAGTGGCGCGGGAGATGGACCGCACACTGTTGAGGGCCCTGTCAACAACTGTACGGAAAGCACGGTTGAGGAAGAAGGAACACATTTTCAAAGCACCATTTTGGAAAGTGGCATCATCGGAACAAATGCGACGGAGGTGGAGGAGCTGAGAGAAAGGGATGGAGTCCTTACAGGGTGTAGGGTGCAAAGAGCTGTAGTCCAGATAGCTGTGGAAGTCAGTGGGCTTGTAGTGGGTATTAGTGAATAGTCTATTGCTGGAAATGGAGACAGAAAGATCAAGGAAGGGAAGGGAAGTGTCTGAGATGGACCAGGTGAAAGTGATGGAGGGATGGAAACTGGAAGCGAAGTTGATGAATTTTTGCGGGTCCGGACGAGAGCCTGAAGCAGCAACAAAATAATCATCAATGTACCGGTAGAGGAGTTGTGGGAGGGGGCCCGGGTAGGCCTGGAACAAGAAATGTTCCACATACCCCATAAAAAGGCAAGTGTAGCTAGGACCCATGCTGGTACCCATTGCTACACCTTAGATTTGGAGAAAGTGGGATGGGTTAAAGGAGAAGTTGTCGAGAGATAGAACGAGTTCAGCCAGGCAGAGGAGAGTGGTGGTGGATGGGAATTGTCCAGGCCTCTTTTCGAGAAAGAAGTGAAGAGCTCTCAGGCCACCCTGGTGTGGGATGGAGGTGTAGAGGGATTGCACATCCATGGTGAACAGGATGTGGTTAGGGCCCGCGAACTGGAAGCTGTCAATATGACGCAGGGCATCAGAGGAATCCCGCATGTAGGTGGGGAGGGAATGGACCAGAGGAGTGAGGGTGGAGTCAAGATAAGAGGAAATGTGTTCGGTGGGGCAGGAGCAAGCTGACACAATGGGCCTGCAGGGACAGTGCTTTTTGTGGATTTTGGGAAGTAGGTAAAAGCTGGCTGTCCGGGGTTGGGAGACTGAGGTTGGAAGCCATAGGGGGAAGGCATCGGGAGGAAATAAGGTCGCTAACGGTGTTGGAGATAATGGCTTGATGTTCAGTGGTCTGGTCATGGTCCAGGGGGAGGTAGGAGGAAGTATCTGAGAGTTGGCGCTCAGCCTCTGCGAGGTAGAGGTCAGTCCACCAGACAACAACAGCACCCCCTTTGTCAGCAGGTTTGATGACAAAGTCGGGGTTAGACCTGATGGAGTGAAGAGCAGAGAGTTCGAAGGAGAAAGGTTGGAATGGGTGAGGGGGGCAGAAAAATTAAGATGGTCAATGTCCCGTCGACAGTTCTCAATGAAAAGATCGAGGGCAGGTAATTGTCCCAGCGGAAGTGTCCACTTGGAGGCAGAATGTTGGAGGCACATGAAAGGATCTGTGGAATGTGGGGGAGGACTCTTGCCCAAAGAAGTGGGCACGGAGACGAAGGCGACGAAAGAAGAGTTCAACATCATGTCGAGCCCGGAATTCATTGAGGTGAGGACTTAAGGCTACAAAGCTGAGTTCTTTGCTGAGAACAGCACGCTTACCCTCAGAGAGGGGAAGGTCGGAGTGTATGGTGAACACGCGGCAAGGGTTGGGGCTGGGAGAAATGGGGTACGAGGGATTGGGACTGGTGGAGGGCCTAGGATGAGCAATGGTGTTAATAAGTTGTTGAAGCTTGTGTTCCTTAACATCTGCAAGAAACAGGAAAAGATTCTTGTTCAGGCGTCGAATGATGCAAAGGATGAAATGAAACTGGGGGCAGGGACAGCTTTGAGAGAGAATAAGATTCCCTCTTGACGGATTATGTACCTGATCAAGGTCAGATACCATTGGATTACAAGATCAAAAAAGTACTGAAGGATATTCAGATGGGTTACTATCCCATCCTGGCTATTGTTGGTGTCCCCGGTAAGTCTCTCTATCCAGTTATTTATTTCATAAACAATGTTGAACTATGTATTAGTGTTCAGTCAGTAACTTCATTCCCAATCCACTGGCTCCACGCCCCTCTCTGGATGATATCAGAGGCTGTTCACAACCTCCACTCTCTCTTTCGCTCTGAGCTGATATTCACTCCGATATTCTCTCCATCCCAAATCCTGTCCACTACCACCTCCATATTCTCACCCATCCCCACTGCTACCTCAGCCCAGCTGCTGAATAAACCCCCATCTCCATGCTAATATTCTCATTCTTGTCATAGGATCCCTCCAAAATGTCACTGTTGTGACAAGTCCCATTCCTCTATCCATTTCCCACATTTCTGCAAATCCTTCCCCTTCATGATTCCTTCAATCCCCTGTTTGAAATGAATGTCTTTCTCTCTCCCTGTCTGTGATATTCATCTCCACATCTTGTTACCATCTTGTACCTGTGGGACGTGTACAAACTGGACAGGTTACACCTGGACAGGACAGGGACTGATGTCCTTGGACGGTACTTGCTGGAGCGGATGGGGCGAGTATAAACTAATATGACAGGGGGATGGGAACCTATGACAAGTTTCAGAACAGTAGGGATCAAGAACAAGATAAAAACACAGCAAAGAGACTAAGAAAAGTGATGGCAGAGAAATCAAGGGCCTGGATCAGATAATGACACTAAAAAATAGTGGGGAGAGATGTAAAGAGATAGGATATGGTTGGGATTACAGAGACATGGCTCCAAGGTGACCAAGGATGGAACTACTCATTGAGGGATATTCAGTTGTTAGGAAGGACAGATGGAAAGGAAAGGTTGGTGGAGTTGTATTATTGATTAAAAATCCCAACCATCTCATATCCCTTTACATCTCTGTCCACTATTTGTTACAGTGTTATCTGATACAGGCCCTTGATTTCTCTGCCTATCACTTATCACAATATTGAGGAAAGATATTAGCACAGACAATGTGGAATCTGCACGGGTTGAGTAAAGAAACACCAAGGGGCATTTGTGGAGGTGGTATTGGGACCACCAAACTGCAGTGATAATGTGAATAGCATTAGACAGGAAATCAGATGTATGTGATAAAGGAACATCTGTGATTATGGTTGACTTTAATCTGCATATAGATTGGGTGAGTCAAATAATACAACAGAGGAGGAATGTATGGGGTGTATACGGGATAGTTTTCTGGATCATTATGGTGAGGAACCAACAAGGGAACAGGCCATATTGCACTGGGTGTTGTGCAATGAGAAAGGATTAGTCGTCAACCTAGTTGTGAGAGAACCTTTGGGGATGAGTGAGCATAACATGATAGAATTATTTATCAAGGTGCTAGTGAGATAGTTGATTCTGAGATCAGGTAACTATGATGGTATGAGGCATGAGCTGGCTATGATGGACTGGGAAACATTACTGAAAGGAAGAGCAGTGGACAGGCAATGGCAGGCATTCAAGGAACAACTAATGAACTCCAAAAGCTGTTTATGTTTATTCTTATTTCGCACAAGAGGAGGAAGGGAACCGTGGCCAAACCATGATTTACAAGGGAAATTAGAGATAGTATTAGATTTTTAAAAGAGGCATACAAATTAGCAAGAAAAAAACAACAGACCTGACGATTGAGAACAGTTTAACATTCAGCAAAGGCACCAAGGGATTGACTCAGAAGGGGAAAATACAATATGAAAGTAAGCTAACGGGAAGCATAAAAACTGCATGTAAAAGTTTCTATAGGTGTGTAAAGAGAAAAAGATTGATAAAAATGAATGTAGGCCCCTTAAAGTCAGAAACGGGGGAATTCATGATGGGAACAAAGAAATGGCTGAGGAACTAAATTCGCACTTTGCTGCTTTCGTCACAAAGAAAGACATGAATAATGTTCCGGAAGTTCTGAGAAACACAAATTTTAATGAGGAGTTGAAGGAAATTATTAGAGAAATGTTTTTGGGGAAATTAATAGGATTGAAGGTGGATAAATCTCCAAGGCCTTATTATCTTCATCCCAGAGTACTTAAGGAAGTGGCCCTCGAAATAGATCCATTGGTGATGATTTTCCAAAATTCTTCGGACTCAGGAATGGTTCCCACAGATTGGAGGTTGATAAGAAAACCCCGTTATTCAAAAAGAGAGAAAACAAGGAAATATGGACCAGTGAAGCTAATATCGGTAGTAAGGAATTCAGCATCAAGAATTTCACAGCACAGTATTTGGAAAGCAGTGGTATAATCCATGTATTTACAAAAGGGAAATCATGTTCGTCAAATCGACTGGAATTCAATGAAGATGTAACCAGTAGAATTGACCAGGGAGAACTGGTGGATGTGGTTTATTTAGGCTTTTCGAAGGCTTTCGAAAAGTTCTCACATAGCAGATTACTATGTAAAGTTAAAGTTCATGGGATTGGATTGGATTTTGTTTATTGTCACGTGTACCAAGATACAGTGAAAAGTATTTTTCTGCAGCTCAACAGAACATGAAAAGAAAAGGAAGTAAAAGAAAATACATAATTGGGCAACACAAGGTACACAATGTAACTACATAAACATCGGCATCGGGTGAAGCGTACAGGGGAGGAGTGTTAATAAGGTCAGTCCATAAGAGGGTTGTTTAGGAGTCTGGTAACAGCGGGGAAGAAGCTGTTTTTGAGTCTGTGCGTGTTCTCAGACTTTTGCAGATAGTGTCTTGAGATGGATAGAAAGTTGGCTAGCAGACAGGAAGGAAAACATTGGAACCCACTCTCTAACATTATATCATAGGACCAGACAATCACCTGGCAGCTGAGGGACTTTGACTTATTTCTGATGTTGGAAAGTTAGCGGAGGTGCTGTGGATGGTTTTCTGGAGGTTGTGTTGTGAACGTCTTCACAATTCAGGAGGGATTGAGAATTTGGTGACTCCACACTCAATGAGATTAATTGGTAGGGAGTTGGGGAGAGTTACCGAACAAAGAGATCTAGAAGTATATGTTCATAGCTCCTTGAAGATGGAGTTGCAGGTGGACAGGGTGGTGAAGAAGACATTCAGCATGCTAGGTTTTATTGGTCAGAACATTGAATACAGGAGTTGGGATGTCTTGTTGAAGATGTACAAGACATTGGTAAGACCACACATGGAATACTGTGTTCAGTTCTGGTCACCCTATTATAGGAAGGATATTGTTAAACTAGAAAGAGTGCAGAAGAGTTTACGAGGATGCTGCCAGGACTTGATGGTCTAAGTTATAAAGAGAGGCTGGATAGGCTGGAACGTTTTTCTCTGGAGCTTAGGAGTGATCTTATTGAAGTCTATCAAGTAATGAGGAGCATAGATAAGATAGATAGTCAACATCTTTTCCCAAAGGTAGAGGAGTCTAGAACTAGAGGGCATAGGTCTAAGATGAGAGGGGAGAGATACAGAAGAGACCAGAGGGGAAATGTAATAATCTTTATTGTCACAAGTAGGCTTACATTGCAATGAAGTTACTGTGAAAATCCCCTAGTCGCCACACTCCGGTGCAGAGGGAGAATTCAGAATGTCCAATTCACCAAAGAAGCACGTCTTTTGAGACTTGTGGGAAGAAACCGGAGCACCCGGAGGAAACCCACGCACACACGGGGAGGATATGCAGACTCCGCACAGACAGTGACCCAAGCCGGAATCGAACCTGGGACCCTGGAGCTGTGAAGCAATTGTGCTAGCCACTATGCTACCGTGCTGCCCAGAAGGCAGAGAGTGGGGATAAAGGGGTATTTTTCAGGATGGCAGCCGGTGACTACTGGTGTGCCTCAGGGGTCTGTGCTGGGACCACAACTTTTTACAATATACACTGATGATCTGGAAGAAGGAACTGAAGGCACTGTTGCTAAGTTTGCAGATGATACAAAGATCTGTAGAGGGTCAGGTAGTATTGAGGAAGCAAGGGGGCTGCATAAGGATTTGGACAGGCTAGGAGAGTGGGCAATGAAGTGGCAGGTGAAATACAATGTGGAAAAGTGTGAGGTTATGCACTTTGGAAGGAGGAATTTAGGTACGGACTATTTTCCAAATGGGGAAATGCTTAGGAAATCAAAGGCACAAAGGGAGTTGGGACTTCTTGATCACGATTTTCTTAAGGTTAACGTGCAGGTTCAGTCGGCAGTTAGGAAGGCAATTGCAATGTTAGCATTCATGTCAAGGGGGCTAGAATACAAGACCAGGGATGTAGTTCTGAGGCTGTATAAGGCTCTGGTCAGACCCCATTTGGAGTATTGTGAGCAGTTTTGGGCCCCGTATCTAAGGAAAGATGTGCTGGCCTTGGAAAGGGTCCAGAGGAGGTTCACAAGAATGATCCCTGTAATGAACAGCTTGCCGTATGAGGAACGGTTGAGGACTCTGGGTCTGTACTCATTGGAATTTAGAAGGATGAGGGGGGACCTTATTGAAACTCACAGGATTCTGCGAGGCCTGGATAGAGTGGACGTGGAGAGGATATTTCCACTTGTAGTAAAATCTAGAACCAGAGGACATTTGTTGCAAGAAGCTGAAAAGTAAATATTGCAGCAAGAAAATGGTGCCTGTGGTTCTGGGAACAGTGACTGCTGAGCTGTTTAAAGAACATTTTCTGGTATTTTCTGGTAAGTGGTCAGTATGCACTGGTGAATGACCCCTGGTTTTGTTGTTACTCATTTGATGTCCTGTTTTCTCCAGTCTGGCGTACAATTGTGTTCCTCCATGATATTCTAAACCCATGTGTCCCATTTGCCCTCATTGTGCTGCTCAATATGCTCACCATCAGACACATTTTGGTGATGAGCAGAGCCTGCAGACGACTCCGGATTCACAGCAGTGGGGAGAGCCCCAGAAACCCAGATGTGGGAGTCAAAGGAAAGCCACCATTTTACTATTTATTATCTCGGCCAATTTCATCCTGTTATGGTTCACATTACTGGTTAATACGTTATCTTTCCAGATGTGGTGGTTGGGGTTTCAATCGCTATATGATGAGATATTTGTTGGAGAATTGGGCTTCATGCTGTAGCTCCTGAGTTGCTGCACAAACACTTTTATTTATGTGGCAACTCAGACTAAGTTCAGGGAGCATTTGAAGAATGCGCTGAAATATCCCTTTACTACAATTCTTCAACTCATTAAACGATGAGCAGAACTGAAACATTAAAAGTTTCAGAAATTTCTAATTTTAATTTTAATTTCCAGAAGTTGAGCGGGGACCCAAACCACAGGATTCCCACCCACCCATTGTCGAGGTCGACTGTCCCTTATCCAGCTATATTACTCTGCTTGAAGAGAAAACCAACTACAATGTCATCTCACCTGACGCATTTACCCTTCCAGCTGCCCATCATCCCGTTGTTTCATACTGATTGTCGGAATCCTCCATCCATCACTCAGATGGAAAGTGGGACTATTTTTGCCAGAATGCACCAGTGGCTGTGGGGATGGGCTGAACAGGTGAGGTCATGGAGAGGTCGTGACATTACCAAGCGGATGTGAGGTCGTCGATGACACTCGCTCAGATATCTGAGGTTAAATGTTAAGGGTGAGCACCGTCAATTTAGGGTCAATGTGGGGCGGGGGATTAAAGGGAACTCAAAGGTCAATTGGCCCCAGAATTTCTTCGTGAGATAATTACTACAGAAATAAAACAACAGGAGCAGAAACCCAGCAACAGAGACCGGTAGAGAGAAAGAATAGGTAGATACATAGAAGATAGGAGCAGGAGGAGGCCTATTGGCCCTTTGAGCCTTCTCTGCCATTCATCACGATCATGGCTGATCATCCAACTCAATTGCCTAATCCTGCTTTCTCCCCATAGCCTTTGATCCCATTCTCCCCAAGTGTTATATCTAGCCGCCTCTTGAATATATTCAATGTTTTAGCATCAATCACTTCCTGTGGTAATGAATTCCACAGGCTCACCACTCTGAAGAAATGTCTCCTCATCTCTGTCTGAAATGGTTTACCCCGAATCCTCAGGCTGATTACCATCTCCGGAAATGACAAAGGGACAGAACAACTGTCTCATCTCAAAGACCCTGGGTGTTAATTTCCTCCACAAGACTGTGTATCCTGGGTCTCCACGGCGAATACAAAAAGATGGCGGGTTAAACGCTAGCCCAGTGCTGCTGTCTGTCTGTCGGTGTGAGTGTGAGTGTCCCTGCGTGACTGTTGTGAGAAAAACAGCTGGAAGGTTGCCACATTGAAAACGATACAGAAAACTTCCCCAATCTTCAGTCAAGAAAGCCTGGTTAATTGTGTCCTTTTTATTCATGACTATTGGGTCTGGAAAAGATGTACAAGTGAACTTTGTTAGATTAAACGTGTGTTGCTACCAGCACAGGGTGTGTTGAATATCGACACGGAGACAGTGATCAGTCCTCACCCGGGTCTCTCATAATTCGGGGATATCCCAGACCGAAGTGACAAATTGAGGGAATCTCACCCAGATCAACAACTTCTGGGGTCCCCAACCTGCTGGCAGCCCTACCAAGGCAGAGAAGGAGAGAGACAGAGAGAGAGGGAGGAGGTGAAGGTTAGAACGGACAGCTGGAGGGGGGAACGAGGTTGGTGAAGTAGATAGATAGAGAGAGAGAGAGAGAGAGATGGAGAAACAGATTCAGAGTAAGATAGGGAATGAGGGAGAATAAGAAAAACTGGACGAGGTCCTGAAAGCAGAATATAGGGATTTCGGAAGAAAGTTGAGATGTCGGACTTCAAAGGTACTGATTTCAGGATTACTACCAGTGCCACATGCTAGTCAGAGTAGATAACCTCGGTTGTTGGCAAGATTCTAGAATCCATCGTTAAGGATGAGATTTCTAAATTCTTGGAAGTGCAGGGTCGGATTAGGACAAGTCAGCATGGATTTAGTAAGGGGAGTTCGTGCCTGACAAACATGTTAGAGTTCTTTGAAGAGATAACAAATAGGTTAGACCAAGGAGAGCCAATGGATGTTATCTATCTTGACTTCCAAAAGGCCTTTGATAAGGTGCCTCACGGGAGACTGCTGAGTAAAATAAGGGCCCATGGTATTCGAGGCAAGGTACTAACATGGATTGACGATTGGCTGTCAGGCAGAAGGCAGAGAGTTGGGATAAAAGGTTCTTTTTCGGAATGGCAACCGGTGACGAGTGGTGTCCCGCAGGGTTCAGTGTTGGGGCCACAGCTGTTCTCTTTATATATTAACGATCTAGATGGCGGGACTGAGGGCATTCTGGCTAAGTTTGCCGATGACACAAAGATAGGTGGAGGGGCAGGTAGTATGGAGGAGGTGGGGATGCTGCAGAAAGATTTAGACAGTTTAGGAGAGTGGTCCAAGAAATGGCTGACTAAATTCAACGTGGGCAAGAGCGAGGTCTTGCACTTTGGAAAAAAGAATAGAGGCATGGACTATTTTCTAAACGGTGACAAAATTCATAATGCTGAAGTGCAAAGGGACTTGGGAGTCCTAGTCCAGGATTCTCTAAAGGTAAACTTGCAGGTTGAGTCCGTAATTAAGAAAGCAAATGCAATGTTGTCATTTATCTCAAGAGGCTTGGAATATATAAGCAGGGATGTACTTCTGAAGCTTTATAAAGCACTAGTTAGGCCCCATTTAGAATACTGTGAGCAATTTTGGGCCCCACACCTCAGGAAGGACATACTGGCACTGGAGCGGGTCCAGCAGAGATTCACAAGGATGATCGAAGGAATGGTAGGCCTAACATTCGATGAACGTCTGAGGATCCTGGGATTATATTCATTGGAGCTTAGGAGGTTGAGGGGAGATCTAATAGAAACTTACAAGATAATGAATGACTTAGATCGGGTGGACGTAGGGAAGTTGTTTCCATTAGCAGGGGAGACTAGGACCCGGGGGCACAGCCTTAGAATAAAAGGGAGTCACTTTAGAACAGGGATGAGGAGAAATTTCTTCAGCCAGAGAGTGGTGGGTCTGTGGAATTCATTGCCACAGAGGGTGGTGGAGGCTGGAACGCTGAGTGTCTTTAAGACAGAAGTTGATAAATTCTTGATTTCTCGAGAAATTAAGGGCTATAGAGAGAGAGCGGGTAAATGGAGTTGAAATCAGCCATGATTGAATGGTGGAGTGGACTCGATGGGCCGAATGGCCTTACTTCCACTCCTATGTCTTATGATCTTATGATCTTATATAGTAGGAAATATTGAATGAATACATGGAGGAAGACATGGTGTGAGGAGGAAGGTTTCATATTCCTGGGACATTGGGACCAGTTCTGGGGAAGATGGGACCTGTACAAACTGGATGGGTTACACCTCAGCCCGACCAGGACTGATGTCCGTTCGAGGCGGGGGGTGGCGGGGGGGTCAAATTAGTCACAGTAAATAGAGGAGGAATTTCTGGAATGTATACGGGATGGTTTTCTGGATCAATATGTTGAGGAACCAACAAGGGACTGGGTGTTGTGCAATGAGAAAGGATTGATGGCAATCTAGTTGTGAGAGAACCCTTGGGGATGAGTGACCATAACATGATAGAATTCTTTATCAAGGTGATAGTGAGATAGTTGATTCTGAGATCAGCATCCTGAATCTCAATGAAGGTAACTATGATGGTATGAGGCATGAGCTGGCTATGACCGACTGGGAAACATTACTGAAAGGAAGAGCAGTGGACAGGCAAAGGCAGGCATTCAAGCAATGAATCGGGGAACTGCAAAAGTTGTTTATTCCTATTTGGGGCAAGAATAGAAAGGGAACTGTGGCCAAACCATGGCTAACAATGGCTAATTAGAGATGGTATTAGATTCGAAAACGAGGCATACAAGTTAAGGAGAAATTGAGTATTGGGAACAGTTTAAAATTCAGCAAAGGCAGACCAAGGGATAGATTAAGAAGGGGAAAATGCATTGTGAATGTAAGTGAGAGGGGAACACTAAAAACTGACTGTAAACGTTTATCAAGGTATATAAAGAGAAAAAGATAGATAAAAATTAATTTAGGCCCCTTACACTCAGAAACGGGGGAATTCAGAACTGGGAACAAACAAATAAAGATTCCTTCAACAGCAACTTCAAAGCCCACGACCACTACGATCTAGAAGCACAAAGGCAGCAGATACCTTGGAACCCCACCACCTGGAGGTTCCATTCCAAGTCACTCACCACCCCGACTTGGAAATATATCGCCATTGCTTCACTGTCGTTGGGGCTGCATCCTGAAACTCCCTCCCTAACAGCACTGTGGGTGTACCTACACCTCAGGGACTGCAACGGTTCAAGAATGCAACTCATCACCATGTTCTGAAGGGCAACTAGGGGTGGACAATAAATGCTCGCCTAACCAGCAACGCCCACATCCCGTAAATGAATTTTTAAAAACACCTGGAGTATTGTGTGCAGTTTTGGTGTTCTTATCTGAGGAAGGATGTTCTTGCTACGGAGGGAGTGCAGCGAAGGTTCACCAGGCTGATTTCTGGGATGGCTGGACTGTCATATGAGGAGAGACTAAGTTGGTTCAGATTAAATTGATTTGAGTTTAGAAGAGTGAGAGGGGATCTCATAGAAACTTCTAAAATTCTAACAGGATTACACAGGGTAGATTCAGAAAGAATGTTCCCGATGGTGGGGGAGTCCAGAACGAGTGGTCAGAGTTTGAGGATAAGTGGAAACCTTTTAGGACTGAGGTGAGGAGAAATGTCTTCACCCAGAGAGTGGTGACCCTGTGGAATTCACCACCACAGAAAATAACTGAGGTGAAAACTTTGTGTAATTTCAAGAAGGAATTAGATATAGCTCTTGGGGCTAAAGGGATCAAGGGGAATGATGGTAAGGCGAGATCAGGGTCTTGAACTTGATGATAAGCCATGATCAGAATGAATGGTGGAGCAGGCTCGAAGGGCCGAATGGTCTCCTCCTGCTTCTATTTTCTATGTTTCAATGAAGTAATACCAAGTCAATGGCAGGTTAGCCCACATCCTTGCAAAGGTCCACAGTGCCTCTTCATATAGAGGAAGCAACAAGCAAAGGAAATGAAATAATCCGTCCTCAATTTCTTCCAAAGATGATGGAGAAGGTGGATGGAGAACCATGTAGTGATTCTGCCACTGCATCCATTAACAAAATACAGAAAGTTCATGGGGCCAATGGCCTGCCATCCTCTGATTCTGAAAGTATAGAGGAACAGTCAAAATCTGGAAAGCACAAAATGTGTCAGTCGGTATTACTAAATGGAGATAAGTGGGGTGATTACAAAGACTCCGATAAGGAGGTAAAAGCTGTAAAACAGAAAATGGTGCCAATCAACTCAGCAGAGATTGAACCCTCAGCTGTACGTGTCACTGAAAGTGATCATTTGCAGAAAAGAGAGGATATAAAGGTGGAGGGGTTGAAGAGTATGTATTGATTAAAAATGAACCTAATATTTCCCTCAGCATTGGCAATACTACTTGTTGTTTAGTTGTAGGAGATCTTCGAAATTTGGTTAAACATTCATTGGACAATCAGAAAAGACTGACTGCATTAACAAGAGACAGAAAGAGATAGATAAAATAAAGATATTGAAAGAGTATGGACAGGATTGTAGGGAAACACCAGCGGGCACTCAGTTACCTAATCATGATGTAGATATAAAAAACTCTGAACTAATGAGCGTCATCCGTCTCGACTAAAACTATGGAGACTGGCTCAGTTAGAGACTGAAATACAGTGCACGTTGCACAAACAGGTGAAACGGCTGTGGTCCACAGATTGCCAAGTAGAGGTTCAAAGATTGATGGCCATGTTCGTGCACAAACTGGTGCTGGCCGTTTCAGACCATTTATTCTGGTCACAGATGTCAGTGATCTCGGGGTCGGGGCAGTGCTACTACAAGATGAAAATGTAGGAATAGAGAGGCCAGTGGAATATTTTGTTTTAAATTTAGGTCCGTGCCTAAGAAAATATTCCACCATTGAAAAGGAAGGTTTAGCCTTGATACTAGCCCTTCAGCTTTCACATATATATCCATAATAACAATCAACAAAGCTTGATTTGCACAGACCACATCCACTTGTGTTTGTCGACAAGTTTAAAACCTGGAACGCGGGATTATATTGTTGTAGTTTATTATCCCAACAGTTCAATTTAAAAATTGTACACATTCCTGGAAAGGACAATGTGATTGCGGATGCTTTGTCACGTGTTTAAGGGCTGACTATTCACCAATGTAGAGACTGGGAAGGGGACTTGTGTAACGGGACTGGTTTAGTTGGTTAGTTGTTTGAAATTAATGTCTTGCATACCTCGTAATGAAATGCACATGTCCTGAAGTTTCATTCTTTTCGGGGAGGAGGGATGTAAGGGATCTTCCTGTTCCCTGTTTCTCTTTTCCCCATTCTTTTAATCTGCTGTTGCATTTTTGATTGATGGATGATTGATGGACATCTCCCTTTAAGGCAAGAAACCTGAACCTTTAATTCAAATCTGGAAGGCTGTGCTGATGGTTGCAGACTGGCTGGTATCATAGAACAATGTTGTGCTGACCATTTATCCTAATCTAAGATCGACCTAACCTACACCTCTTCAATTTACTGCTGTCCATGTGCCTGTCCAAGAATTGTTCAAATGTGCCGAATGACTCTGACTCCACCACCTCTGCTGGCAGTGCATTCCACGCACCCACCACTCTCTGTGTAAAGAACCTACCTCTGACATCTCCCCTGTACCTTCCTCCAATCACCTTAAAATGATGTCCCCTCATGACAGCCATTTCCGCCCTGGGGAAAAGTCTCTGGCTATCCATCCTATCCATGCCTCTCATCACCTTGTACACCTCTATCAAGTCACCTCTCTTCCGTCTTCGCTCCAGTGAGAAAAGCCCCAGCTCCCTCAACCTTTCTTCATAAGAGATGCCCTCCAGTCCAGACAACATCCTGGTAAATCTCCTCTGAGGCGATCAGAACTGGACACAATATTCCAAGTGTGGTTTAACCAGGGTTTTATAAAGCTGCAGGAAAACCTCACGGCTCTTAAACTCAATCCCCCTGTTCATGAAAGCCAATACACCAGACACCTTCTTAACAACCCTATCAACCTGGGTGGCAACTTTGAAGGATCTATGTACATAGACTCCCAAGATCCCTCTGTTCCTCCACACTTCCAAGAATCCAGCATTCAAATTCGACCTTCCAAAATCAATCACTTCACATTATCTAAGTTGAACTCCATCTGCCACTTCTCAGCCCAGCTCTGCATCCTGTCAATGTCCTGTTGTAACCTGCAAAAGCCCTCAACACTGTCTACAACTCCACCAACCTTCGTGTCATCGGCAAAATTACTGACCCACCCTTCCACTTCCTCATCCAAGTCATTTATAAAAACCACAAAGAGCAGAGGTCCAAGAACAGATTCTTGCGGGACACCACTGGTCACCGACCTCCAGGCGGAATCTTTTCCATCCACTGCCACTCACTGTCTTCTTTCGGCCAGCCAATTCTCTATCCAGGCAGCCAAATTTCCCTGTATCCCATGCTCCCTAACTTTCTGAATGAGCCTACCATGGGGAACCTTATCAAATGCCTGACTGAAATCCATGTACACGACATCCACTGCCCGACCTTCATCAATGTGTCTTGTCACATCCTCAAAGAATTCAATGAGGCTTGTGAGGCATGACCTGCCCCTCACAAAGCCATGCTGACTATCTTTAATCAAACTATGTTTTTCTAAATAATTATAATTCCTATCTCTCAAAATCCTTTCCAATATTTAGCTCACCACAAACGTAAGACTGACTGGTCTGTAATTCCCAGAGATTTCCCTATTCCCTTCCTTGAACAGGGGAACAACATGCGCCTCCCTCCAATCATCCGGTACTACTCCAGTGGAGTGTGAGGATGCAAAGATCATCGCCAACGGCACAGCAATTTCCTCCCTCGCTTTCCGTAGTAACTTTGGGTATGTCCCATCAGGCCCAGGGGACTTATCTATCCTGATGCTTTTCAAAATTTCCAGCACATCCTCCTTCTTAATATCAACCTGTTTGAGTCTGTTAACCTGGTTCAAGCTGTTCTCATGAGCAACTAGGTCCCTCTCTCCAGTGAATACTGAAGCAAAATATTCATATAGGGCCCCCCCTATCTCCTCAGACTCTAGGCACAAGTTCCCTCCACTACCCCTGATCGGCCCTACTCTCACTCTGACCATCCTCTTATTTCTCACATAAGTGTAGAACGCCTTGGGATTTTCCCTAATCCTTACCGCCAGGGCATTTTCATGCCCCCTTCTAGCTCTCCAAAGTCCATTTTTGAGTTCCTTCCTGGCTACCTTGTAACCCTCTCGAGCCGTGCCAGATCCTTGCTTCCTCAACCTTATGTAAGCTTCCTTCTTCCTCTTGACTAGAAGCTCCACTTCTCTTGTCATCCAAGGCTCTTTAACCTTACCATTCCTTCCTCGTCTCAGTGGGACAAAACTATCCAGCACTCGCAGCAAGTGCTCCTTAAACAACCCCCACATTCCTGTTGTGCATTTCCCCAAGAACAACTGTTCCCAATTTATGCTCCTCTGCTCCTGTCTAATTGCAGTATAATTTCCCCTCCCCATTTAAATACCTTCCCATACTGTCTGTTCCTCTCCCTTTCCATGACTATGGTAAAGGTCAAGGGGTTGTGATCACTGTCACCGAAATGCTTTCCCAACGAGACATCTGACACCTGGCCTGGTTCGTTGTCAAGCACCAAATTCAATATGGCACCTTCCCTAGTTGGCCTATCTACATATTGAGTCAGGAATTCTTCCTGGACACACCGTACAAAATCTGTTCCATCCAAATCATTTGCATTAAGGAGGTTCCAGTCAATATTAGGGAAGTTGAAGTCACCCATGACAACAACTCTGTTACTTCTGCACCTTTCTAAGGTCTGCTGCCCAATCTGTTCCTCCATCTCTCTGCTGCTATTGGGGGGGTCTACAGAAAACTCCCAGTGAAGTGACTGCTCCTTTCTTGTTTCTGACTTCCACCCATACTGACTCAGTAGCCAAACCCTCCTCGACTACCTCCTTTTCTGAAGCTATGATGCACTCCCTAATTAACAGTGCCACTCCCCCTATTCTTTTACCTCCCTCCCTATTCTTCTTAAAACATTGAAACCCTGGAACATCTAACAACCGTTCCTACCCCGGTGAAATCCATGTTGTAATGGCCACAACATCGCAGTTCCAAGTACTGATCCATGCTCTAAGTTCATCTCCCTTATTCTTGACACTTCTTGCATTGAAACAGACACACTTTAACCCATTCCACTGAGTGCAACTTTGCCCTAACAACTGTCTAACCTTCCTCACAGACTTGCTGCATATTATTTCTGCCTGTTCAACAGCTACCCTATCCTCTGATCCATAGCTCTGGTTCCCATCCCCCTGCCAAACTAGTTTCAACCCTCCCGAAGAGCTCTAGCAAACCTCCCACCCAGGATATTGGTGCCCCTCCAGTTTAGGTGTAATCTGTCCTTCATGTACAGGTTCCACCTTCCCCAGAAGGTATCCCAATAATCCACATATCTGAAGCCTTCCCTCCTGCACCAGCCCTGTAGCCACGTGTTCAGCTACACTCGCTCTCTGTTCCTTGCCTCACTTGCACATGGCACCGGTAGCAAGCCTGAGATCACTGCTCTGCTTGTCCTCTTTAGCTTCCAACCTAACTCACTAAAATCACTTTTTATATCCTCATCCCTTTCCTTAGCTATGTCGTTGGTGCCTATGTACACCACGACTTCTGGTTGCTCCCCCTCGCCCTTAAGAATCCTGTGGACTCGATCCGAGACATCCCTGGCCCTGGCACCCGGGAAGCACATACCTTCCGGGAGTCTCGCTCGTGACCACAGAATCTCCTATCTGTACCCCTAACCATTGAGTCTCCTAACACTATTGCTTTTCTATTCTCCCCCTTTCCCTTCTGAGCCACAGAGCCAGGCTCAGTGCCAGAGACCTGGCTGCTAGGGCCTTACCCCGGTAGGTCATCCCCCCAAAAGCATCCAAAACGGTACACTTGCTACTTGTTTTGAAGGGGATCGGCCACGGGGATCCCTGCAGTGTCTGCCTGTTCCCTTTCCTATCCTGACTGTAACACAGCCACTCTTGTCCTGTACCTTGGGTGTGGCTACCTCCCTGTAACTCCTCTCTATCACCCCCTCTGCCTCCCGGATGATCCGAAGTTCATCCAGCTCCAGTTCCTTAATGCGAGGAGCTGGAGTTGGGTGCACTTCCCGCGGGTGTAGTCAGCGGGGACACTAGTGGTGTCCCTCACCACCCACATCCTACAGGAGGAGCATACAACTGCCCTAGCTTCCATCCCCTCCCATCTGAATTCCCAAAGTGATTTAAAAAAGAAAGAAAAAGATTAAACACCCGTTAAGCCCTTTAAAAAACGATATATATACATATATATTGCTGCTGCTCTCTAAAGTGAACCCTCTAAAATTGGTGATTCTGCTGAATGATACTTGCTGCCCCCAAGAAACAAAAACAAAACAAAAAAGCCATCTAACCTTACAGAATGTAACTGCCCTGTGAACCAATTGGAACTCCACCCTCTGGCTCTGCTCCCAGTCAGCTGCACTCTCTGTAAACTCGCAGCTCCCTTCACGTTCTTTGAGGAAATGTAGGACATGAAATGAAAGGAGCACCTTGCTCCCTCCTCACCCAACTCCCTCAGTCACCAAACTCTCACTATAGCACTCTAATGCACCCAAATTCAGCACTCCAGTCCAAACGATCAGTGAGGACTTGGTGGCCAATGAATGGGCCCAGAGGGCTGAGCTCTGCCCAGTAACAGGTTGGTACTTCAAAAAATCATTTACAGGATGTGGGAAGCACCGTTTAGGTCAGCATTTATTGTCCATCCCTAGTTGCTTATCAGAAAGTGGTGGTTAGTTGCCTTCTTGAACCTGAGGTGTAGGTATACCCACAGTGCTGTTAGGGAGGAAGTTCCAGTACCTTGACCCAGCGACAGTGAACGAAAGGCAATATATTTCCAAGTCTGGGTGGTGAGTGACTTGGAAGGGGAACCTCCAGTTGCTGTGTTCCCAGGTATCTGCTCATGTCCTGCTAGATAGAAATTGTGGGTTTGGAAGGTGCTGCTTATGGAACCTTGGTGAGTCCCTGCAGTGCACCTTGTAGATGCGACACATGGCTGCTGCTGTGCATCGGTGGTGGAGGGTTTGAATGTTTGTGGAAGGAGGAGCAATGAAGCGGGCTGCTTTGACCTGGATGGTGTCGAGCTTCTTGAGTGTTCTAAGAGCTGCACTCATCCAGGCAAGTGGAGAGTATTCCATCACACTCCTGACTTGTGCCTTGTAGATGGTGGACAGGCTTTGGGGGGAGGGGGAATGGGAGGGGGTGGTGTTCAGGAAGTGTGTTACTCACCATAGGATTCCTAGCCTTTAATCTGCCCTTGTAGCAAAAGTATTAATATAGTTAGTCCAGTTCAGTTTCTGATCAATGGTAACCCCCAGTATGTTGATTGTGTGGGATTCAGCAACGTTAATGCCATTGAATGTCAAGGGGCGATGGTTCGAACCTCTCTTGTAGGAGATGGTCATTGCCTGGCACTTGTGTGGCACGAATGTAACTTGCCACTTGTCAGCCCAAGCCTGGATATTGTCCAGGTCTTGCTGCATTTGGACACGGACTGCTTCATTATCTGAGGAGTCGCGAATGGTGTGAACATTGTGCAGTCATCTGCGAACACCCCCACGTCTGACCTTACAATGGAAGGGAGATCTTTTATGAAGCAGCTGAAGGTGGTTGTTTTGTTTTTATTGTTTTGTTTGTTTATTGTCACGTGTACCGAGGTAAAGTGAAAAATATTTTCCTGCATGCAGCTCAAACAGATCATTTAGTACATGAAAAGAAAAGGAAATATCCTGAGGAACTCCTGGACCTGAGATAATTGACCTCCAACCACAACCATCTTCCTTTGTGCCGGGTATGATTCCAACCAGCGGAGAGTTTCACCCTGATTCCCATTGACTCCAGATTAGCTAGGGCTCCTTGATGCCACACTCGGTCAAATGCTGCCTTGATGTCAAAGGCAGTCACTCTCACCTCACCTCCGGCATTCAGCTCTTTTGTCCATGTTTGAACCAAGGCTGTAATGAGATCAGGATCGGAGTGACCCTGGCGAAACCCAAACAGAGTGTCTGTGAGCAGGTTATTGCTGAGTAAGTGCCACTTGATAACACTGTTGATGACTTCTTCCATCACCAAGCTGATGATGGAGAATAGACTGATAGGGTGGTAATCGGCTGGGTTGGATTTGTCCTGTTTCTTGGTTACAGAACAAACCTGGGCAATTTTCCACATTGCCAGGTAGATGCCAGTGTTGTAGCTGCACTGGAACAGCTTGGCTTGGGGTGCAGCAAGTTCTGGAGCACACGTCTTCAGTAATATTGTCAGGGCCCATAGCCTTTGCAATGTCCAGTCACTTCAGCTGTTTCTTGATCTCACCTGGAGTGAATTGGATTGGCTGAAGACTGACATCTGTGATGTCGGCACTTCTGGCTGAAGATTGTTGCGAGTGCCTCAGTCTTGTCTTTTGCACATATGTGCTGGGCTCCTCCATCATTGAGGATGGGGATATTTGTGGAGCCTCCTTCTCCAGTGAGTTGTTTAATTGTCCATCACCATTCACGGCTGGGTGTGGCAGGCGTACAGAGCTTAGATCTGATGCAGCCATTGTGGAATCGGTCAGCTCTGATAATTACTTGCTGCGTATGCTGTTTGGCACACGGTAGTGAAGCCAGCAAGGTGATACAGTGGTTAGCACGGCTGTCTCACAGCGCAGGGAACCAGGTTCAATTACGGTCTTGGGTGACCGCCTGTGTGGAGTTTGCACTTTCTCCCCGTGTCTGCGTGGGTTTCCTCTGGGTGCTCCGGTTTCCTCCCACAGTCCAAAGATGTGCAGGTTCAGTGGAGATATGGGGTTACAGGGAGTGGGCAAGGGAGTGGGCGTAGGTACAGTGCTCTTTCAGAGGGTCGGTGCAGACTCGATGGGCCGAGTGGCCTCATTCTGCACTATAGGAATTTTATGGTTCCAATCCTGTGTTGTAGCTTCACCAGGCTGACACCCCATTTTTCGGTATAGCTGGTGTTGCTCCTGGCACGCTCTCCTGCACTCTTCATTGAACCAGGCTTGTTTTCTTATTCGTTCATTGCAGGCTGTGCCAGCATTTATTGCCCATCCCTCATCAACCACATTGGTGGGTCAGGAGTCACATGTTGGCCAACCTCCTGCCGTGTTGGGATTCGAATCTGGGTCATCAGATCATTATTCTGGGTCTCTGGATTCCTAGTCCAATGACAATACCTCCCCATGGTGGTCATTGTAGATTGGAGGATATGCCAGGAGGTTTCTGTGTCCATGTTTAATCTGAAGCCATGAGACATCATGAGATCCAGAGTCGATGCTGAGGACTCCCAAGGCAACTCCCTCCCGACTGTATACCTCTGCGCCACTGCTTGGCTGGCTCTGTTGTGAAGCAGGGAGGGACAATGATCTCTAGAACAATAGGTATAAGGTACCCTCTGGTCAGGGGTACAGATCGGTGGTTCTGCGGATGTGAAAGAGACTCCAGGATGGTATGTTACCTCCGTGGTGCCAGGGGCCGGGATGTCTCTGAATGGGCAGAAAGCATCCTGAAGGGGGAGGGCGAACAGCCTGAGGTCGTGGTACGTATTGATACTGACAATATGAGTGGGAAGAGTGACGAGATCCTGCAGCAGCAGTTCAGGGAGTTACCATTTTATAAAGGCCCGTAATCTGCCCTACTCTGTCGAGGAAGTACGGACAATCACCAGGGACTGCCAGTCTGCACGGAGTGCAAGCCGCACTTCTACCGGCCGGACCATGCGCACCTGGTGAAGGCCTCCCGCCCCTTTGAGCGTCTCAGCGTGGATTTCAAAGGGCCCCTCTCCTCCACCGACCGTAACACGTATTATCTCAGTGTGATCGATGAGTACTCCAGATTCCCCTTCGCCATCCCATGCTCCGATATGACATCTGCCACCATCATCAAAGCCTTCAACACAATCTTCGCTCTGTTCGGTTTCCCCGCCTACATCCACAGTGACAGTCACATCCACATCACACCTTCATGAGTGATGAGCTACGTCAGTTCCTGCTCAGCAGGGGTATCGCCTCCAGCAGGACGATAAGCTACAATCCCCGGGGAAACGGACAGGTAGAGAGGGAGAACGGGACGGTATGGAGGGCCGTCCAACTGGCCTTACAGTCCAGGAACCTCCCGGCCTCCCGCTGGCAGGAGGTCCTCCCTGATGCACTGGACTCCATTCGGTCGCTACTTTGCACCGCCAGTAGCAACACACCCCATGAACGTCTTTTTGCCTTCCCCAGGAAGTCCACATCCAGGGTGTCGCTCCCGATCTGGCTCGGAGCTCCAGGACCTGTCCTACTCCATAGGCACGTCCGACTCCACAAGGCGGACCCGTTGGTGGAGAGGGTGCAATTGCTCCATGCAAACCCCCAGTGTGCCTACGTGGCGTACCCCGACGGCCGCCAAGATACTGTCTCCCTCAGAGACCTGGCACCAGCAGGTTCCACACACACACACACACACCCGGCGCCACCCTCCCCTCCCCCGGCGCTCCAAGCATTAACGCCCCCAGGACCATCCGTCCTCCCCCTGCCACGCCCGAGGATGAAGAGGATTTTGGCACGCTCCCGGAGTCACCGGACATCAGACCAGCATCGGCATCGCCGCATCGGCATAACCGGCCCCGGACCTGTTAAACCTCGAACTGTTCCACTGGACTTCAAAAGACACTTTTTTTTCTCTCTATCGAATATTGTAAATGTAAAAAAAAACTTGTTGTATATAGTTCTCCACCACCCTCGCCGGACTCAATTTTAACAGGGGGTGAATGTGGTAAACCACTGTTGCACCTCTATTAGGTGATGTATGGTAAGATCTGTACTGCAGGTACATTGGTAGCCCCTGCCTGCTGGCTCTGCCCAGTAGGCGGAGTATAAATATGTGTGTCCTCCGTACAGCAGCCATTTCGCCAGCTGCTGTGGGAGGCCACACATCTTAGAGCAATAAAGCCTCAGTTGTATCCAACTCCATTCTTTGTGCAATTGATCGTGCATCACTAGTGCCACACGGGAGGATTTAAACTAGTTTGGTAGGGGGGGGTGGGAACCAAAGCAAAGGTGAATTAACTGAAGGAGAACTGGAGATTAAGGCCAGTAAGACTCCGAGGAAGAGCAGGCAGGGTGTGGTTGCTGAACACAGCGAGACTGATGGTCTGAAACGCATTTGTTTCAATGCGAGAAGTATAACAGGTAAGGCAGATGAACGTAGAGCTTGGCTTAGTACTTCGAACTATGATGTTGTCGCTATTACAGAGATTCGGTTAAGGGAAGGACAGGATTGGCAGCTTAACGTTCCATGATCCAGATGTTTCAGGAGGGATAGAGGGGGATGTAAAAGGGGTGGGGGAGTTGCACTACTGGTTAAGAAGAATGTCACAACTGTACTACGGGAGGACACCTCGGAGGGCTCATGCAGGAGGCAATATGGTAGAGCTGAGGAATAGGAAGTGTGTAGACACAATGTTGGATGTTTACTGTAGGCCTCCCAACAGCCAGCAGGAGATAGAGGAACAGATATGTAGGCAGATTTTAGAAAGGTGTAAAAGTAACAGGATAGTTGTGGGGGATTTTAACTTCCCCTCCATTCACTGGGACTCACTTAGTGCTAGGGGTGTGGATGGAGCAGAGTTTGTAAGGAGCATTCAGGAGGGCTTCTTGAAAACGTATGTAGATAGTCCAACTAGGGAAGGGGCTGTACTGGTCCTGGTATTGGGGAATGCGCCTGGCCAGGTGGTTGACGTTTCAGTAGGGGAGCAGTTTGGGAAGAGTGACCACAATTCAGTAAGCTTTAAGGAACTGATGGATAAAGATAAGTGTAGTCCTCAGGTGAAGGTGCTAAATTGGGGTAAGGCTAATTACAACAATATTCAGCAGGAACTGACGAATGTAGATTGGGGGCAGATGTTTGAGGCAAATCAACATCTGGCATGTGGGAGGCTTTTAAGTGTAAGTTGGTCGGAATTCAGGACCGGCCCTTTCCTGTGAGGATGAAGGATAAGTACGGCAAGTTTTGAGTACCTTGGAAATGAGAGATATTGTGAGGCGAGTCGAAAAGAAAAAGGAAGCATTTGTCAAGGCTAGGAGGCTGGGAACACACAAAGCAAGTGTGGAATAGAAGGAAAGTAGAAAGAAACTTAAGCAAGGAGTCAGGAGGCTAAAAGGGGTCATGAAAAGTCATTGGACAGCAGGATTAAGGAACATCTCAAGGCTTTTTGTACATATATAAAGAGCAAGGGGGTAGCCAGGGAGAGGGTTCATCCACTCAAGGACAGGGGAGGGAATCTATGTGTGGAGCCAGAGGAAATGGGCGAGGTATTAAATGAGTACTTTGCATCAGTATTCACCAAAGAGAAGGAATTGGTGGATGATGAGGCTGGGGAAGGGTGTGTAGATAGTTTGGGTCATGTTGAGATCAAAAAGAAGGTTGGCAAGGATAATCCAGGTAATTACAGGCCGGTGAGCCTTACGTCAGTGGAAGGGAAATTATTGGAGAGGATTCTTCGAGTCAGGATTTATTCCCACTTGGAAATAAATGGACGTATTAGCAAGAGACAACATGGTTTTGTGAAGGGAAGGTCATGTCTCACTAACGTGATCGGATTTTTTGAGGAAGTGACGAAGATGATTGATGAGGGTAGGGCAGTGGATGTTGTCTACATGGACTTCAGTAAGGCCTTTGATCAGGTTCCTCATGGCAGACGGTACAGAAGGTGATGCCGCACGGGATCAGAGTTTAGCTGGCAAGATGGATACAGAACTGACTTGGTCATAGAAAACAGAGGGAACAGTGGAAGGGTGCGTTTCTGAATGGAGGGCTGTGACTAGTGGTGATCCTCAGGGATCAATGCTCAGACCTTTGCTGTTTGTAATATGTATAAACGATTTGGAGGAAAATGTAACCGGTCTGATTAGTAAGTTTGCGAACGACACAAAGGTTGGTGGAATTGCGGACAGCGATGAGGACCGTCAGAGGACACAGCAGGATATAGATCGGGTAGAGAATTGGGCGGAGAGATGACAGATGGAATTTAATCTGGACAAATGTGTGGTAATACATTTTGGAAGGACCATTACAGATGGGAAATCTCAAGCAAATGGCAGAACCCTTAAGCGTATTGATAAGCAGAGGGATCTGGGTGTACAGGTCCACAGGTCACTGAAAGTGGCAATGCAGGTGGAGAACGTAGTCAAGAGAGCATACGACATGCTTGCCTTCATCGACCGGGGCATTGAGTTTAAAAATTGGCAAATCATGTTGCAGCTGTATAGAACCTTAGTTAGGCCGCACTTGGAGTTCAATTCTGGTCACTACCAGAAGGATGTGGAGGCATTAGAGAGGGTACAGAAAAGATTTACCAGGTGTCGCCTGGTATGGAGGGCATTAGCTATGAGGAGAGGTTGGAGAAACTTGGTTTGTTCTCACTGGAACGACGGAGGTTGAGGGGCGACCTGATAGAGGTCTACAAAATTATGAGGGGCATGGACAGAGTGGATAGTCAGAGACTTTTTCCCAGGGTGGAAGAGTCAACGAGGGGGCATAGGTTTGTGGTGCGAGGGGCAAAGTTTAAAGGAGATGTGCAAGGTAAGTTTTTTACAAAGAGGGTGGTGGGGCCTGGAACGCTCTGCCGGAGGAGGCAGTGGAAGCAGATACGCTAATGACTTTTAAGGGGCGTCTTGACAAATACATGAATAGGAATGGAATAGAGATATATGGTCCCTGGTGATGTGTTGGGTGTTCTGGATCACATACAGGTCATCAACACTTGAAATAGTGCAACACTATTTTATTGAATCATTAACTGTTTAAACATACGCAGACTGTGGGTTAATACGATACTCGCTTGAACTAAAGACCTTTGCCTTGTCCTAACCAGTCGATGCACTCAGCACATGGTGAATGTCTGTGTTGCAGGCTGTGAGCTCTGTCCTCCTAGCTAGCTGCAGCTCAAATGAGCGGGAACTCTGATACCCCCTGTCTTTATAGTGCGTGTGCTCTCACTGGTGATTGGTTGCGGTGTTGTGTGTGTTGATTGGTCCCACTGTGTGTCCATCAGTGTGTGTTTGCACAATGATATACTGGTGTATATTATGACACCTGGAAGGGTGGAGGTTTTAGTTCAGACGCGAAGCATGATCGGTGCAGGCTTCGAGGGCCAAAGAGTCTGTTCCTGTCCCGTAATTTTACAGAAGAACATAAGTACTCCGAGCAGGAGTAGACCATCTGGCACTTTGAGCCTGCTCTGCCATTCAATGAGATCATGGCTGATCTTTTGTGGACTCAGCTCCACTTTCCCACCTGAATATCATAACCCTTTATTCCATTATTCTTCAAAAACTGTCTGTACTTATCTTGAAAACATTTAATGAAGCAGCCTCAACTGCTTCACTGGGCAGGGAATTCCATAGATTCACAACCCTTTGGGTGAAGACGCTCAGTCCTAAATCTACTTCCCCTCAGTAAGAAGTCTTACTCCAGGTTAAAGTCCAACAGGTTTATTTCAAACACTAGCTTCCGGAGCACTGCTCCTTCACCTGATTCACCTGAGGAAGGAGCTGCGCTCCGAAAGCTAGTGATTCAAAACAAACCTGTTGGACTTTAACCTGGTGTTGTAAGACTTCTTACTGTGCCCACCCCAGTCCAGCACTGGCATATCCACATCATACTTGCCCTTATTTTGAGGCGATGCCCCCTAGTTCTGCTTTCACCTGCCAGTGGAAGCAACCTGCCCGCATCTATTCTATCTATTCCCTTCATAATTTTATATGTTTCTATAAGATTCCCCCTCCGCATCCTTCTAAATTCCAACGAGTACAGTCCCAGTCTACTCAACCTCTCCTCGTAATCCAACCCATTCAGCTCTGGGATTAACCTAGTGAATCTCCTCTGCACACCCTCCAGTGCCAGTACGTCCTTTCTCAGGGAAGGAGACCAAAACTGAACACAATACTCCAGGTGTGGCCTCACTAACACCTTATACAATTGCAGCATAACCTCCCTCGTCTTAAACTCCATCCCTCTAGCAATGAAGGACAAAATTCCATTCGCCTTCTTCATCACCTGTTGCACCTGTAAACCAACTTTTTGCGACTCATGCACTAGCACGCCCAGGTCTCTCTGCACAGCAGCATGTTTTAATATTTTATCATTTAAATAATAATCCCTTTTGCTGTAATTCCTATCAAAATGGATAACCTCACATTTGTCAACATTGTATTCCATCTGCCAGACCCTAGCCCATTCACTTAGCCTATCCAAATCCCACTGCAGACTTCCGGCATCCTCTGCACTTTTTGCTTTACCACTCATCTTAGTGTCATCTGCAAACTTGGACACATTGCCCTTGGTCCCCAACTCCAAATCATCTATGTAAATTGTAAATTCTTTGTTCACCTCTGCTGGGTCTGTCCTGCCGGTGAGACCCAGGAATGGTGATGGTGTCTGGGACATAGTCTGTAAGGTATGATTCTGTGGGTATGACTGTCAGGCTGCTACTTAACTAGTCTGTGAGACAGCTCTCCCAACTTTGGCACAATCCCCAGATGTTAGTGAGGAGGACTCTGCAGGGTCGACAGGGCTGGGTTTGCCATTGTCATTGTCATTTCCGGTGTGTGGTCCGTTGCCGGTGGTCCAGCCGGTTTCATTCCTGTTTTGTGGGTTTTTTTGTTGTGGTTGAATATAACTGAGCAGCTTGCTCTGCCACTTCAGAGGGAATTTCAGAGTCAACCACATTGCTGTGGGTCTGGAGTCACACGTCGGGCAGAGCTGGTAAGGATTTCTTTCCCGAAAGGACATTAGTGAACCAGATGTTTTGCAACAATCGACAGTGGTTTCATGGTCATCATTAGACTTTTAATTCCAGATATTTTATTAAGTTTAAATTCACCACCTGCCATGGTAGGATTCGAACCTGGGCTCACCCAGGGTCTCTGGATTACTCGCCCAGCGACAATATCACTACGCCACCGCCTCCCCACGTTACTGTCTCCGATGGTCGCTGTCTCCAAATCCTCTTTTCACCCGCTCGTTCCACCTTGAATGGTTTATAGTTCCTTGGTCTCTCCCTCCCGCCTTTTAAAAACATGGTGAGAGATTTACAACCTCCCATCCTCTGGCACCACTCCCATATCCAAGGAGGATGAAAGATTATGGTCAATCCCTCTGCCATTTCCACCATTCCTGCCCTCAGCCGCACTGAATCATCCCACCCAGACCCGATAAATGTTCCATATTATTGTGATAGAAAAAGTATTTGACTGAAAGGTGTTAACTGAACCTGTTTGTTCAGTGACTGTAATTAATGTCAGTCTCCATGGATCCTAATTGTGTCACTGGAGGGTTTCCCTCTTTTAATAAGAGGCTCCTTTCAATGTGTTATCTCATAGTGTCAGCGGCAGCATCAACTCCGACACTAACAGGGATCAGCGGCTAGAGGGAGACAGAGAGGAGCGATCAGAATCTGGGAACAGATTGGAATGTTCCAACAATGGATCAGAATCTGAAACCATTCGATTGGAATGTTGCAACAATGGATCCGAATCTGGGAACAGATTGGAATGTTGCAACAATGGATCAGAATCTGAAAGTATTCGATTGGAATATCGATGAGGATTTCTTCGCAATGGTCCCCAGGCCACCTGTAAATCCAATAACATTAGCTGATCAGATCAGAAACGTACTGAAGGATATTCAGATGGGTTACTATCCCATCCTGGCTATTGTTGGTGTCCCCGGTAAGTCTCTCTATCCAGTTATTTATTTCATAAACAATGTTGAACTATATTACTGTTCAGTCTCTTCAGCGTCAGTCACTAATCCCGTACTCAATCCACAAGGGTGCCAGAGGGGCAACGGCCACAGGTCAGGACCTGAGGTGAGCCATGCCCTTGAAAGGCCGGTGGAGGAATTTATGGAGGTTGGGAGTCACTTCATGGTCCCTGAACTCTCAAGTGCTTCCTCGAAGGAACAGGTGCCATGTCTGAGAGGATGATTAGTTGTCTGGATGTCCAGCAAACTTTGATGCCTGAACAGTGTGCCTGTGCTCTAACAGCAAGTGTGTCGGTGACTGCGTGCCTAAGAAGGTAGTATGTGGGTTCCCCAACTGGAAAGCATGGTTTAACCGGGAAGTCCACTCCCTAATGAAGACCAGGACTGAGGCGTTCAGACGGGTGACCCTGACCTGTACAAGAAATCGAGATACGACCTCCACAAAGCCATCAGGGACACCAAGAAACAACACCAGACTAAGAGTCACACTATTTGAGTTGGAACGAATGGTTGGCAGATGTTGGAAGGGTGAGGGAAAGGGAGAGGAGGGGTGTTGGGTGGACAGCCGAGGTGGAGGGTTGGGAGGGGGGGCTAGATAAAATGTTGGTGCCGAGAATCTCTTTCTGAACCGACGTAGGGGTGGGGGCGGCTTCCAGCGGCTGTGGCACGGTAGCACAGCGGTTAGCACTGTTGCTTCACGACGCCAGGGCCTCATGTTCGATTTCCGGCTTGGGTCACTGTCTGTGCGGAGTCTGCACGTTCTCTCTGTGCCTGCGTGGGTTTCCTCCGGGCGCTCTGGTTTCCTCCCGAAAGACGTGCTGTTAGGCGAATTTGACATTCTGAATTCTCCCTTCGTGTACCCGAACAGGTGCCGGAATGTGGCGACTAGGAGCTTTTCACAGTAACTTCATTGAAGTGTGTTCATGTAAGCCTGCTTGTGACAGTAACAAAGATTATTATTATTATCTTGTGTGGGCCTGGATTCAAGGTAGGTGGGGCCCAGTTGGAGGTCCTCACAGAGGGGATATGCCTGTCTCTACTGGAGGGAGGGTCCGGAGCCCCCCCACTAGGTTGGTGACAAAGAACAAGAACAAAGAACAAAGAAAAGTACAGCACAGGAACAGGCCCTTCGGCCCTCCAAGCCCGTGCCGACCATGCTGCCCGACTAAACTACAATCTTCTACACTTCCTGGGTCCGTATCCCTCTATTCCCATCCTATTCATGTATTTGTCAAGATGCCCCTTAAATGTCACTGTCGTCCCTGCTTCCACCACCTCCTCCAGTAGCGGGTTTCAGGCACCCTCTACCCTCTGTGTAAAAAACTTGCCTCGTACGTCTACTCTAAACCTTGCCCCTTGCACCTTAAACCTATGCTCCCTAGTAATTGATCCCTCTACCCTGGAGAAAAGCCTCTGACTATCCACTCTGTCTATGCCCCTCATAATTTTGTAGACCTCTATCAGGTTGCCCCCCCAACCTCCGTCGTTCCAGTGAGAACAAACCAAATTTATTCAACTGCTCCTCATAGCTAAGGCTCTCCATACAAGGCAACATTCTGGTAAATCTCTTCTGCACCCTCTCTAAAGCCTCCACATCCTTCTGGTAGCGTGGCGACCAGAATTGAACACTATACTCCAAGTGTGGCCTAACCAAGGTTCTATACAGCTGCAACATGACTTGCCAATTCTGAAACTCAGTGCCCCGGCCAATGAAGGCAAGCATGCCGTATGCCTTCTTGACTACCTTCTCCACCTGTGTTGCTCCTTTCAGTGACCTGTGGACCTGTACACCTAGATCTCTTTGACTTTCAATACTCTTGAGGGTTCTACCATTCACTGTATATTCCCTACCTGCATTAGACCTTCCAAAATACATTACCTCACATTTGTCCGGATTAAACTCCATCTGCCATCTCTCCGCCCAAGTCTCCAAACAATCTAAATCCTGCTGTATCCTCTGACAGTCCTCATCGCTATCCACAATTCCACCAACCTTTGTGTCATCTGCAAACTTACTAATCAGACCAGTTACATTTTCCTCCAAATCATTTTTTTATACTACAAACAGCAAACGTCCCTGCACTGATCCCTGCGGAACACCACTGGTCACAGCCCTCCAATTAGAAAAGCATCCTTCCATTGCTACTCTCTGCCTTCTATGACCTAGCCAGTTCTGTATCCACCTTGCCAGCTCACCCCTGATCCCGTGTGACTTCACCTTTTGTACTAGTCTACCATGAGGGACCTTGTCAAAGGCCTTACTGAAGTCCATATAGACAACATCCACTGCCCTACCTGCATCAATCATCTTTGTGACCTCTTGGAAAAACTCTATCAAGTTAGTGAGACACGACCTCCCCTTCACAACACCATGCTGCCTCTCACTAATACGTCCATTTGCTTCCAAATGGGAGTAGATCCTGTCTCGAAGAATTCTCTCCAGTAATTTCCCTACCACTGACGCAAGGCTCACCAGCCTGTAGTTCCCTGGATTATCCTTGCTACCCTTCTTAAACAGAGGAACAACATTGGCTATTCTCCAGTCCTCCGGGACATCACCTGAAGACAGTGAGGATCCAAAGATTTCTGTCAAGGCCTCAGCAATTTTCTCTCTAGCCTCCTTCAGTATTCTGGGGTAGATCCCATCAGGCCATGGGGACTTATCTACCTTAATATTTTTCAAGTCACCCAACACCTCGTCTTTTTGGATCTCAATGTGACCCAGGCTGAATTCCGGGTGCGGCTATGCAGAGCTAGGTCGCATATTTGGCAGCTCGCGCTTGGAACGGACTTTTGGGCTCTTTTACAGGGCCCCCACGGCATTTGTTTGACATTTCCCGGTGTGGGAAGAAGACTGCAGCATTCCCCTGACGGTGTCCCCCAGGAATGTTGTGTCTTTTGGCTGCCAGACCCAGCAGAAACAGTGAAGGATTTGGCTTGATCTGCAGCAATAGACAGAGGCCTCCTCCAGCATGCAGGCGGGGGAAGGGCAAGCTTAAAGCTGCAATCTGACTTGACTCTATCAAAGGTGAATTCTAGCAGCAGAGGGAACAACTGTGAAAGGATCTACCAAGGCCATTGAAGAGGCGGGGACGAGGCTTCTGGTGGCGGCCATGGAGGAGTAGGTCGCGCATTCGGCAGCTCCCGTCTGGAACCGACTCTCAGACCTTTTTCAGGAGTTTCCATAGACTTTTTGGGGCAGACTGGTGAAGCAAACACTGCCAACTTCTATGAAATGGACCAGAAGTGTAACGGCCAAAGGAGCGGCACTGGAGCAACGGGAGAAGCGAGGGAAAGAAAACAAAATGGCGGCGGCCAGGGACAAAGGGGAGGTGCAGGAGTTCATCAAGCGCTGCTTCGAGGAGCAGCGCGAGGAGATGCGCAAAGTGATGTTGGTGCCTATGCTTTCGGCAATTGAAGGACTTGGGATCACGCAGAAGGCCCACGAAGCTAAGATCCAGGAGGTACAGAAAAGAGTCAGTCAGAACGAGGATGAGCTCGTGGGCCTGGCAGTGAGAGTGGAGCAGAACGAGGCGCTACACAAGAGGTGGGCGGGAAGACTCGAAGACCTGGAGAACAGGTCGAGGAGAAAGAATCTGCGAATCCTGGGTCTCCCTGAGGGAGTGGAGGGGGCTGATGCCGGGGCATACGCGAGCACGATGTTCGAGACGATGATGGGCACGAAGGCCCCTTCGAGGCCGCTGGAGTTGGACGGGGCACATCGGGTGCTGGCGAAGAAGCCCCAGGCAAATGAGCCACCAAGGGCGATAGTGGTGAGGTTCCACCGGTTCATGGACAGAGAGTGGGTCTTGAGATGGGCCAAGAAGGAGCGGAGCAGTAAGTGGGACAATGCAGAGATCCGAATATACCCGGACTGGAGCATGGAGGTTGCAAAGCGGAGAGCGGGTTTCAACCGGGCCAAAGCGGCGTTGTACCGGAAAGAAGTGAAATTCGGAATGCTGCAGCCAGCGCGACTGTGGGTCACATACAAGGGCCAACACTATTACTTTGAAACGCCTGAGGAGGCATGGACCTTTGTACAAGCCGAAAAGTTGGACTCTAACTGAGGGTTTGTGAGGGTGGGGGGGATGTTTTGGGGTTTGATGTGTGATGGTTGTTGTATATAGAGGGTCAATTACTCGCAGGAAATGTTACATGGGCTGGGGGAGAGAGACAAAGCCGTGACAGGAGCTGCGCCAGAGGGGGCGGAGCGGGCTTTGGAAAGCACGGGGTTTTTTCCCACGTGCGGGAAGAAAGGCGGGAAGGGGAACGAAGGAATGCATATGGATTGGGAGACTCCCACGCGGGGAGGTCAATCGGACGGCGGGGGAAGCCAGGGTCAGCAGGCGTCAGCTGACTTACGGGAGTGACATGGTGGGAGCAAAAAAGCTAGACAGGGGTCTAGCGGGGGGAGGGGAGGGGGGGAAGGGGGAGGGGGAAAACGGGTTGCTGCTGCACTGGCCGAAAGGGAATGGGACACAGAAGAGGTGGTCGGGACGAGGGTCCCCCCTCTGGGGGCTGGAGGGTCAGGGAGGCGTGGACACGGGACTGGCCCAGAAAAGGAGATGGCTAGTCGGCGGGGCGTGGGGGGGGGGGGAAGGGGTGAGAGCCCCTCCAATCCGGCTGATAACGTGGAATGTGAGGGGCCTGAATGGGCCGGTGAAGAGGGCTCGAGTGTTCGCGCACTTAAAGGGACTGAAGGCGGACGTGGCCATGCTCCAAGAGACACATCTGAAGGTGGCGGACCAGGTCAGGTTAAGAAAGGGATGGGTAGGACAGGTATTCCACTCGGGACTGGACGCGAAGAATAGAGGGGTGGCAATATTGGTGGGAAAGCGGGTGTCATTTGAGGCCAAGACTATTGTAGCGGACAATGGCGGGCGATATGTAATGGTGAGCGGTAGGCTGCAAGGGACGTGGGTGGTGTTGGTAAACGTATACGCCCCGAACTGGGATGATGCAGGATTCATGAAGCGCATGTTGGGGCGCATTCCGGACCTGGAGATAGGAGGCCTGATAATGGGAGGGGACTTCAATACAGTGTTGGATCCAGCACTGGACCGCTCCAAATCAAGGACTGGAAAGAGGCCGGCGGCGGCCAAGGTACTTAGGGGGTTTATGGATCAGATGGGGGGAGTGGACCCATGGCGGTTTGCAAGGCCGCAGGCCAGGGAATTTTCTTTCTTCTCCCATGTACATAAAGCCTACTCCCGGATAGATTTCTTTGTTCTGGGTAGGGCGTTCATCCCGAGGGTGGAGGGGACAGAGTATTCGGCTATAGCCGTTTCGGACCATGCCCCACATTGGGTGGAACTGGAGCTGGGAGAGGAGAGGGACCAACGCCCGTTGTGGCGGCTGGATGTGGGACTGCTGGCGGACGAGGTGGTGTGTGGGAAGGTGAGGGGGTGTATCGAAAGGTACTTGGAGGCCAACGACAACGGGGAGGTGCAGGTGGGGGTGGTATGGGAGGCGTTGAAGGCGGTGATCAGGGGAGAGCTAATTTCCATTAGGGCTCCTAGGGAGAAGACAGAGGGTATGGAAAGGGAGAGGTTAGTGGGGGAGATTTTGAGAGTGGACAGGAGATACGCAGAGGCCCCGGAGGAAAGATTACTTGGGGAAAGACGACGGCTCCAGACGGAGTTTGACCTGTTGACCACAGGGAAGGCGGAGGCACAGTGGAGGAAAGCGCAGGCGGCGACCTACGAGTATGGGGAAAAGGCTAGTCGGATGCTAGAACACGAGCTCCGTAAGAGGATGGCAGTGAGGGGAATAGGGGGAGTCAAAGATGGAAGGGGAACCACGGTTCGGAGTGCGACGAAAATAAACGAGGTATTCAATGCCTTTTATGAAGAGCTGTACAGATCCCAGCCCCCAGCGGGGGAAGAGGGGATGAGACGATTCCTAGATCACCTGAGATTCTCGAGGGTGGAGGAGCAAGAGGTGGCTGGTTTGGGGGCACCAATGGGTTGGAGGAGCTGAGCAAGGGTTTGGGGAGCATGCAGGCGGCGAAGGCCCCGGGACCGGACGGATTCCCGGTGGAGTTCTACAGGAAGTACGCAGACCTGTTGGCCCCACTACTGGTGAGGACCTTTAATGAGGCAAGAGAGGAGGGGACCCTGCCCCCGACAATGTCGGAAGCGACAATTTCTTTGATCCTAAAGCGGGACAAGGACCCACTGCAATGTGGATCGTACAGGCCGATCTCGCTTCTCAATGTGGATGCAAAGTTGCTGGCAAAAGTGCTGGCCACGAGGATCGAGGACTATGTCCCGGGGGTAATCCACGAGGACCAGACGGGATTTGTAAAGGGCAGGCAACTAAACACCAATGTGCGGCAGCTCTTAAAAGTGATAATGATGCCATCGGAGGAGGGAGAGGCGGAGATAGTGGCAGCTATGGACGCGGAGAAGGCCTTTGACCGAGTAGAGTGGGAGTACCTCTGGGAGGTGCTGCGCAGGTTTGGGTTCGGGGTAGGGTTTATCAATTGGGTTAAGCTCCTTTACAGAGCCCCGATGGCAAGTGTAGTGACGAACCGGCGGAGGTCGGAGTACTTTCGACTGTACCGAGGGACGAGGCAGGGGTGCCCCCTGTCCCCCCTGTTGTTCGCATTGGCGATCGAACCATTGGCCATGTTATTGAGGGAGTCTAATAAATGGAGGGGGGTGGTCCGAGGGGGAGAAGAGCATCGGGTGTTGCTATATGCGGATGACCTGTTGCTGTACGTGGCGGATCCAATGGAGGGGATGGTGGAGGTCATGCAGACTCTAAGGGAGTTTGGGGAGTTTTCGAGCTATAAGCTCAATGTAGGGAAGAGTGAGCTCTTTGTATTACAGGCGGGGGACCAAGAAAGAGGGATAGGGGACCTACCGCTGAGGAGGGCGGAGGGGAGCTTTCGGTATCTGGGGATCCAGATAGCCAGGAGTTGGGGGACCCGACATAAACTGAATCTGACGAGGATGGTGGAGCAAATGGAGGAGGATTTCAAAAGATGGGACATGTTACCGCTCTCGCTGGCGGGTAGAGTGCAGTCGGTCAAAATGGTGGTCCTTCCGAGGTTTCTGTTTGTGTTTCAGTGCCTTCCCATCGTGATCACTAAGGCCTTTTTTAAGAGAGTAGGCAGGAGTATTATGGGGTTTGTGTGGGCGAATAAGACCCCGAGAGTAAGGAGAGGGTTCCTGGAACGCAGTAGGGACCGAGGAGGGTTGGCGCTGCCAAACCTGGGGAGCTACTACTGGGCAGCAAATGTTGCGATGATCCGCAAGTGGGTTATGGAGGGAGAGGGGGCGGCATGGAAGAGGATGGAGATGGCGTCCAGTAAAGGAACGAGCCTGGGGGCATTGGTGACGACACCCCTGCCGCTCTCGCCGACAAAGTATACCACAAGCCCGGTGATGGCCGCAACGCTAAGGATCTGGGGCCAGTGGAGACGGCACCAGGGTGCAATGGGAGCATCGGTGTGGTCCCCGATCAGGGGTAACCACCGGTTTGTCCCGGGGAAGATGGACGGGGGTTCCAGAGCTGGCATCGGGCGGGGATTGGAAGAATGGGGGGCCTGTTCATCGACAGGACGTTTGCGAGCCTAGGGGCACTGGAGGAGAAGTTCGAGTTACCCCCGGGAAATGCCTTTCGATATATGCAGGTGAGGGCTTTTGTGAGGCGACAGGTGAGGGAATTCCCGTTGCTCCCGGCACAAGAAGTTCAAGATAGGGTGATCTCGGGTGTATGGGTCGGGGAGGGCAAGGTGTCGGAAATACACCAGGAGTTGAAAGAAGAGGGGGAAGCGCTGGTAGAAGAGTTGAAGGGTAAATGGGAAGTGGAGCTGGGGGAGGAGATCGAGGAAGGTCTGTGGGCTGATGCCCTAGGTAGGGTTAATTCCTCCTCCTCATCAGGCTCAGCCTGATACAATTTAAGGTGGTCCACAGAGCGCACTTGACGGGGGCGAGGTTGAGTAGGTTCTTTGGGGTAGAGGACAGATGTGGAAGGTGCTCAGGGAGCCCGGCGAACCATGTCCATATGTTTTGGTCATGCCCGGCACTGGAGGGGTTCTGGAGAGGAGTGGCGGGAGCAATATCTCAGGTGGTGAAAGTCCGGGTCAAGCCAAGCTGGGGGCTAGCAATATTTGGAGTAGTGGACGAACCGGGAGTGCAGGAGGCGAAAGAGGCCGGCATTCTGGCCTTTGCGTCCCTAGTAGCCCAGCGAAGGATCTTGCTAATGTGGAAGGAGGCGAAGCCCCCCAGCCTGGAGGCCTGGATAAATGATATGGCTGGGTTCATAAAGTTGGAGAGGATTAGGTTCGCCTTGAGAGGGTCTGCGCAGGGGTTCTACAGGCGGTGGCAACCGTTCCTAGACTATCTCGCGGAGCGTTAGAGGAAGGTCGGTCAGCAGCAGCAGCAACCTTTGGGGGGGTGTGGGGTGTGGAGGGGACGTCCTGGGAGAGGGGGGGGGGGGAGGGGGGGGAAGGGGGGACTGCCTGGGAGGCTGGATGAGCAAGAGATAACATGAAGGGTTGGGGGAAACTGGCACGTACGGGTGAGGGCCAGTGTACAAAGCTGTGTAAATATATCATTTTGCCATGTAATTATCTTGCTCTGTGCGATTTCTCGTTTTTTTTTGTTACGGGGGGAGGGGGAGGAGGTTATTGTTTGTAAGGGAGAAAAATTGTGTTAAAAACTTCAATAAATATACATATATTTTTTTTATAAATGTGACCCAGGCTATCTACACACCCTTCTCCAGGCTCAACATCCACCAATTCCTTCTCTTTGGTGAATACTGATGCAAAGTATTCATTTAGTACCTCGCCCATTTCCTCTGGCTCCACACAAAGATTCCCTTCCCTGTCCTTCAGTGGGCCAACCCTTTCCTGGCTACCCTCTTGCTTTTTATGTACGTGTAAAAAGCCTTGGGATTTTCCTTAACCCTATTTGCCAATGACTTTTCATGACCCCTTCTAGCCCTCCTGACTCCTTGCTTACGTTCCTTCCTACTTTCCTTATATTCCACGCAGGCTTCGTCTGTTCCCAGCCTTTTAGCCCTGACAATTGCCTCCTTTTTCTTTTTGACGATGCCTACAATATCTCTCGTTATCCAAAGTTCTTGAAAATTGCTGTTTTTATCCTTTTTCCTCACAGGAACATGCCGGTCCTGAATTCCTTTCAACTGACACTTGACTCCCACATGTCAGATGCTGATTTACCCTCAAACATCCACCCCCAATCTAGGTTCTTCAGTTCCCGCCTAATATTGTTACAATTAGCTTTCCCCCAATTTAGCACATTCACCCTAGGACCACTCTTATCCTTGTCAACCAACACTTTAAAACTTACTGAATTGTGGTCACTGTTCCCGAATTGCTCCCCTACTGAAACTTCTATCACCTGGCCGGGCTCATTCCCCAATATACCAGGTCCAGTACAGCCCCTTCCCTAGTTGGACTGTCTACATATTGTCTTAAGAAGCCCTCCTGGATGCTCCTTACAAACTCTGCCCGTCTAAGCCCCTGGCACTAAGTGAGTCCCAGTCAATATTGGAGACGTTGAAGTCTCCCATCAGAACAACCCTGTTGTTTTTACTCTTTTCCAAAATCTGTCTACCTATCTGCTCCTCTATCTCCCCCTGGCTGTTGGGAGGCCTGTAGTAAACCCCCAACATTGTGACTGCACCCTTCTTATTCCTGATCTCTACCCATATAGCCTCACTGCCCTCTGAGGTGTCCTTCCGTAGTACAGCTGTGATATTCTCCCTAACCAGTAGCGCAACTCCGCCACCCCTTTTACATCCCCCTCTATCCCGTCTGAAACATTTAAATCCTGGAACATTTAGCGGCCAATCCTGCCCTTCCCTCAACCAGGTCTCTGTAATGGCAACAACATCATAGTTCCAAGTACTAATCCAAGCTCTAAGTTCATCTGCCTTACCCGTAATACTTCTTGCATTAAAACATATGCACTTCAGGCCACCAGACCCGCTGTGTTCAGCAACTTCTCCCTGTCTGCTCTGCCTCAGAGCCTTACTGGCCCGATTCCCTATTTCTCCCTCAATGCTCTCACCTTCTGACCTATTGCTCCCGTGCCCACCCCCCTGGAACATTAAGGGACTTAATGGTCGGGTTAAAAGGTCCCGGGTATTTACTCATTTGAGGACTTTGAACGGAGATGTAGTCTTCTTGCAGGAGACACATTTGCAAATCAGAGACCTGACGAGACTGAGGAAAGGGTGGGTGGGGCTGGCGTTTCACTCAAATTTTGATTCAAGGTCGAGAAGAGTTGCGATCTTGATGAATAAGCGGGCGGCATTTACGGCGACTAGCATTTTGAAAGCCTGGGGGGTGAGATGTTATGGTGAATGGGGCGTTGGTGGGTGCTCCGGTGGTATGAGTGAATGTTTATGCACCAAATTGGGATGATGCAGATTTTATCAAAAGGATATTGGCAACCATCCCTGATCTAGACCCACACCAGTTGGTTATGGGGATTTCAATTGTGTGTTAGACCCAAGGATGGACAGGTCAAGTCCCAGGTCCATCCCAGAAGTAGCCAGTGTTAATGGAAAAGATGGGGTGGGGGTGGATCCGTGGAGATTTTGTCACCCAGAGGAGATGGAGTTTTCCTTCTTCTCTCACTTGCACCGAGTCTACTCCAGAATAGATTTTTTTCACAGTGGGAAAGGCGTTACTCCCGGGGATGGTGAGAGCTGAGTAATCGGTGATAGTAATATCGGGCCATGCTCCACACTCTGTGGAGATGTGATTAGAGACGGGCCGAGCCTCGTGCCCACCATGGAGGTCGGACACATCACCCCTGCCAGAGAAGGGGTTTTGTGAAAGGGGGCTTCAGCCACAGGGAATTACGTCCCACCAGAATGGGGAGGTCTCGCCTTCCACGTTCTGGGAAGCGTTGAAGGCAGTGATCAGAGGAGGAATAATATCGTACGGGGACCACAAGATTAAGGCTGGCAGGGCTGAAAGGCTTGGGTTCGGATGGGCTGTACTCCACGGCCCG